>NW_016908236.1:561268-629783 GCF_001483705.2 Eufriesea mexicana | reverse complement strand
GAAAGAGAAAGCACGCCATAATCCAGCTGCATCGCTGTTGCACAAAGGGACACGGGAGAACAGAAGCTAGTAGACAATGCTTGTCCTTTCCCCGGCCATTATCTATCATTTCCAGATCCGTTCTGGCGAAACCGCAACTGCACGTACCGCGACGGTAAACCGTGCATTCAGGTGCGATTGAAAAAGGAACGATCTGTGGCACGAAGCTCGCGCTTTACAGCGGTCGTCAAACGCCACGGCCACGTAAAACCTGTTACATAAGCCGACACCGCAGCCACCGTGGTTTCTCGGGCCACACCTCGGCACGAGCGAACAGATCTAAGGCTACGACGGGGATCGTAACGGCCGATCACGATCGGGTGGTTGTTCTTGCGGAGGATGGACCGGTTTCCTGGTCCCAGCCTCACACGACGACCACGTTTCTTCTAAGCGGTGCAATGATTAAAGTCAGCGAATCGAGCTATCGACCGGTTAATTATCTTCATCCGATTGTTGTAGAATGTTGATGGAGATCGAGGTGTTCCTGCGGAGGCAGCGGAGACCTCGGATCGAGAAGTTGATAAGATGTCGAGATAAAGGGAGTGGGGTCTGTTAGAGTTGTTGCTGTGAATGGAGTGTTGATTGTTCAGATGTTGACAAAGATTAAAGTGCACTCGAGAAGTACTTAATTTGAAAGGAGTTAACGAGGCGTCTGTGGCGAAAGAACCTCGCCGGCTGGCGAGGACCGTTTCACGGTGAATGGAATGTTGATTATCGAACGAGATTAGAGCGAAGGAAACGGAGGTGTCCTGATTCCAAAATCTCACGTTCTTTCGGCTCGTCTTGGCCCGCGAGAGGGGTAATTCGCTTTCGGAGCTGGGTGTAATTGGTAGACTCAATTGGGTTAAAGTCAGCCTATTGAGCGCGATTCAGACTGCAGCTGAATCGGGCTGTAGCCACGTCGAATGTTATTCAAGTCTATATTTGACTATCTATATTTAAACGAAGTTAATCTACACCTAACTGAACGTTCCGAGCTAATCTAATCCTATTCACAATCGCAAATTTAGTCGGACTTCACCTGACTCATGCTAGTCTGACCTCGCCCAATCCTGAGCCTACCCCAAACCAATAAGACGCGAATTATTTAGCCTCTTGTAGTCCAAGTCTATAGCCTACAGCTTGTAGCCTATATTAGCCTATTGTTAGTACACTCTAAGATGCTTTTCTCCGATTTCTAAATAAATCCTGTAAAGGATTCTTCTTTTTTCCGTTTTGTTTGGGATCCAAACAAAAGACTGGTCACTAGAGGGTTAATTTTCGAGATTTATGAGACTGCCAAGCTGTAAATCACGAACAATGACAATGACAGTAAGAAGAACACACTTCACAGTACCTGGTCAATATATCTAACTGAAGGATTAAAAAGAATTAACCACCTACAAGTCCAAACTCTCGAGTACCTCCCTTAAAAAACACCTTTGAACCGCACCCACCCACATCGAATTGCTCGCGAGCTATGCCCGAAGGAAGCAAACTGGTCTGATACATCCTCAAATCAAAGAACCCAGTTCGAACCTACCCGTAGAATCTGTTTCCCTTAATATATAATTATCACCAATTTCTAATTAGTTTCGTTGCAGCGCGCGCGGTCGAAACCCGTTCCTGGGAGGCCTAGCCTTGCCACCCTATCCTACCATCATCCCCATCAGAGTCTCTGGCCATGGCCAATGGCCGGTCCACGTCGAGCGACCCATAAAAGGCGAAAAAAAGCAGCCGGACAATTACTTTCTCCGACGGTCGTCTCGATTTTTCGGCTGGCACCATCCCACCGGCAGATCTCGCGGTGGTATCGATGCCGATGGCAAGGTTAGAATGAACTAGCGGCCGGCGCGAGTGCGCGTGCGCGGCCACCCTAGCCTCCCCCACCACGCGGCGCGCGTAGCCGGCTGGTAGGTAGACCGGTCTCGTGTCTACGAACCGGCAGTTGCGTCCCTGTACGCGTTTGTGCGTGTTGTTGCGACGCCGGCTGCCAGTGCGTCGCCGTCTGGCGTCACGGCGCCTCTCGCCGTCGGGTGTGCGTCGCGTGTGTTCCATTTTTTTCCCCCGATCTCCTCCGTGCCATCGGTGAGACGCGTCGTCGTGTGTGTCGTCGCACAGTGAGGCTTCGAGATAAATCGGATCTGTTGTGCTGGGACACGTGGTGACGGTGGGCACCGGAAGTGAAAGTCGAGGCAAGAGTATCGCGACGGTATCGATCGAAGGCATCTTCCCGAGGAGGAAAAGCGAATCGGTGAGGGGATAGAAGGAAAGATTAAAGGGTGATCGCGACACCAGTGACGTCACTGTTGCGTGATCGAGAGAGGAGACGCGATGGTCTCGCGACAGCGTCGCGAACACGTCCATAAGAGTGATCGAGTACTCGGGCAGAGTTCTTGGTAAGGATGACTGAAAAGTGCTCGTTTCGTCGTCACTGCGTACAAACACCGCGAGGCTCATTTTTCTTTTGGCCCCCGTGGCTCCTTGCCGCGAACGCCGCGTCCTTGGGGGCCCAACCGTGTACGTCGAATTCCTCGGCAGCCTAAGCAGCCTTAGGTGACTGCTAGAGCCGCGTGCGTAGGACAGTCGTGTTATTGTCGGCCATCGTTCGTCTCAGGAATGGTAAGTCTGTGGAACATATGGACGGAGAAAGTGAGGGGTACGGGAAACAATGGGAACGTTTCGTGGCATTGTGTTTCCAGTATTTCTTGCTGATACAGTCCACGCTGCGTGAATTTCCGTGTCACGTCGTGACGCTTATCGCGTTGCTCGTGAAAAACAGTGAAACCTTCTCTCTGTTCTTCTTCCACGCACTTACCATTTGCGAGGAAACCTCCATGGCGGCTAGTGCGATAACGTGAACAGTCTGTGTAAGTCAACCTGTAATTTAGGCCGATTAGAGACGTGTCTATTCTTCGTATTCTTCCATCATTCCACGTGCTTTTATCGGCAAGGATACGTTTAATTATACCTTCGAGTGGTATTTTTTTCATTGACCTTTCTAGCTATTGAAGAAAGAATTTAATAACAGGTTTGGGTTAGGTCTGGTTTTTTCATTTTCGGCATTGAAATGTTTATCGGTGTACGTGCTTTATGGAAGACGTGCCGAACTGTTTTCCGAGAATCGTTTATTGTCTTTGGAACATCAGTCGTACCGATTCTCTAAAATTAGAGAATATTTTATTCCCCATTTAGAGGCAGTAACTGGTTTATAAGATTTGTGAGAAATTTGTACTTTGTGGAAACAACATTTTTATTGACGTTCGATTTTTATGGAAGATACGCCGAACTGTTTTTAAGACTTGTTTACTCTTTTTATAAAATTCGCTTTTCTCGGCTACCTTTCCCTGGACGTTCGATAACACAGGCTAGCTTCTAGAATATTTTATGTACTTACTAAACTCTTTCCAATCTTCGTAAATAGTATGAGAGACTTCTTAAAATATTCAGAAAGACTGGCTCATTTTGAAAATATTTTATAAACTTCCTGACCCCTTCCCAGTCTTCAACAACAAATTATTTATTGACACACTATCTTCAGCAAAAAATATGGGAACTTGATGAAAAATTTTAGGACGACAGGTACATTTCGAGAATATTTTATAAATTTCCTAAGCCCTTCCCAATCTTCAAAGACAAAATATTTATTGATATACATTCTTCATCAAAAATACAGGAATTTCATAAAAATTCTAGATTACAGGTTCCTGTCGAGAATATTTTATTCCCCATAAAAGAATTCCAGAACGCAGATTCATTTCAAGAATATTTTATAAATTTCTCAAACCCTTCCCAATCTTCAAAAACAAAACATTTATTGACATACATTCTTCCCCAAAAATACAGGAATCTCATCAAAATTCTAGATTACAGGTTCCTGTTGAGAATATTTTATTCCCCATAAAAGAATTCCAGAACACAGGTTCATTTCGAGAATATTTTATAAATTTCTCAAATCCTTCCCAATCTTCAGAAACAAAATATTTATTGGCATATATCCTTTACCAAAAATACAGGAATCTCATAAAAATTTCGGAATCACAGGTTCTTTTCGGGAATATTTTATAGACTTCCCAAGCCCTTCCCAATTTTTAAAAATAAAATATTTATTGACAAACATCTTTCGCCAAAAATACAAGAATCTCATAACAATTTCGGGATCACAGGTTCCTGTCGAGAATATTTTATTCCCCATAAAAGAATTCCAGAACACAGGTTCATTTCGAGAATATTTTCTTCCCCATAAGAAAATTCCAAAACAGATTCATTTGAAAAATATTTAATTTCCCATAGAAATTCAGTAACGAGTTTACAGTCACGATCCATAAAATATTTTCGCTTTTCGCAAACGAGATATTTACTTTGACACTTGTCTTTCACCGGAAGGCACGAATTTATTTTTCAAAAATTCCTCAGCCTTTCCCAAGTTCAGGGGTTGAATTATTTCCAGGAAATCCAACGACACAGGTTCACTATAGAATTCCGGCGGAGCAAATACCTTCCGATACGTTGGTGGGCTGAGAAAGGTGTCGTTCTCGGTTATCTGATTCCGTTGTCGGGCTTTGTGCGCGATAATCTTCCTGGCTGGTGACACTGTCAGCCGGCTGCAGCCGACGCTGATAACGGACTGCTTGTTAACCGTGTCCCATGGACGTCTTATCGAACGCCTCGTCGTGAAAGGTGATTCCCGTGCAAAGGTAGCCTGGTTCTTTGATCGAACGGTGCGTGGATATCGCGCCTAGTGGCCGTGCAACGAGATTCGTTAGACGTTGATTAAACTGGGGCTCGATGTGACAGAAATTGGAGTCTATCAGGTGTATCTTCCACAGACGAGTCTCCTCTTTTAATACTGTTCGCCGCCCTCGTAAAAAGATTAGGAGTGGCCGAGGAATTGATGGGACAGAGGTTAGGGAACGCTATCTTCACGTATGTCGAATTGACGCTTCTTTCTGGGAACATAGACCAGTTTACTCGTGTTGATTTATCTACTCGACTCTCGAAATCGGGTTCTATTTAATCTCCTGTCATGTGAACCTTCGAATCTTTATATTTTTATTAGAATTTTATTGCTTAATAATTTACTATACTTTGCACTCCACGATTTTTTGGTTAAAGAAGAGTAGGAGTTGGAAGATTTTCTGCTATAAAATCGACGATATTCTTTTGAGCAGTAAATAAGGAATAGTATAATTGACACATAGAATTATATGATTTCGATACTTCGTACACAATTTATCTTAAATTTGACATATTAATTAATACCGATCTTCAAAATTTTATCAAATGTTGACAGAAGGGTTGCTCCTGAGTGCAAAGGGTTAACACGTGTAGTATCATATTTTTTGATGAAACGAATTTTAATTTACTGCAGAATTATATATAAAAGAATGATGTCAATTGTTTATTTAATAGTAAAATATTACTAATTATTATTACATAATATATATGTGGCGTCAAACTTTTATGAGTTTTGTAAATGCAGAATTATTCAAATCCCAAACTAGTTATGATCGAAGTGCACAGGTAGTATCACAGAAAATATCTATATCTTTACAGAAGTCACTAGATATTTCCAAGAAAATCATATTAATTTCCCGAGATATGAAAGAAAAGTAGAAATATTCTATCATTCCAATAATCCACCTTTATTTTTTACCGAGAACAAAAATTCTGTATCATGAACTCATCTTTATCATCTCCGTGACTAAACCATCGATATCAAAACCGGGACAAAAGTCTTTTCCTCGAGTGTCCTCGAGCATTGTCTCTAAATGCAGCAGAACTCCGAAACAATTACTCATAAATCTGCTGCACATAGTGAATCCTGATACTCCATTCGGGCGATATGATCGGTGGAAAAAGCGAAAAGGGAAAAGAAAAGTAGGAAAAAGGTAGAAAAAGAAGCTCTAGCCAGAAACTCCATTGATTTCGAAAGAAAGCACCCACCCAATCTCCGCACTGTACATCACGACCGATAAGGGATCTCTGTCTGCTCCATCCTCCTACATCCCACCCTGGAATAATTCCGCAACCACTCCCTTGTAGAGGCCTTCGGAAAATGGCGCTCCGCGCGTTGGAAAAGAGGTTCGGGTACCTCTTGCTCGCGATTTTTCACCAGCAATCGCTGCAAGGTCCACGCGAAGGCAGCTTTCATTCCGGGCTCGGGTGACGTCGCGAGCGTCACTTATCAGCGTGATAACGATAAGTCGAGGCGGTTGGACGTCGTCGTGGGTGGTGCAGCCGCAGTTCCACGCCAGCCTCCGGGATCAATGCTCGTGGCTGGTTGATTGGACGTTCCCGGTGCTCAATAAACGCGATTATTCCCGGTTTTTCACGCGATACCACTTTGTTTGCACCCGTCCCAGCGATACCCTGCCTCATCGGCCGTGATTCAGTTGCTCGAGGAACGCGTGTCGCTGGACCCGTGGCTCTGGATGCAGTCGCTGTAGAATAGTGGGATCCTTGGGGAAGCGAAGGATCTGCAGGACTATTTTGTTTCGGTGATAGTGGTGCAGTGGTGGCTCGTGCAGTTTTGGGGCCCTTGGATAGTGCAGGTACTTGGATTCCGTGATTGACGAGTGTCGAAGGATTTTGTCAATTTTCTGGACCGATGTCGATTGTTTCGGATTATTGGAGATAATAGGAATAATTCATGGGAATTTGTTGAGTGTCCAGTGGTGTGAATATCGAATTACTACATCGTGTTTCAGTGTATTAAATTCTTCTCATGAAACAAATTTAGAATTGGTTGAACACATTTCAGTGGAAGTCTCTCGAAGTCTCTCGATTTGGTACCGAATGTCGAAGAATCTTGGAAGTGATCGTTCGATACAACAAACGTTGAATTTTCTAAATTAATAGAAACTTCTTCCTAAAACTAGAAAATGTTACACGTTCTTCGATAGTAAAAATATTAAATTTCTTAAATTAATTGCAGTGTCTTCCATTAAAAAATTAAACATCGCTCTAGATCGTTCAGTACTGTAAATATTGAAATTATTCATAAATATTCGACTTCCAAAATTAGTATGAATTAGTATAAAAATTAGTTTGTTTCATCCTTTATCGTTGGGTAGCCCGAATATAAAAATTTTCGATAAATATTGGGACACGGTAAAAGTGCATTTAAGTGCATCAAAGAGAACTTAATCGAACACAGGCTGAACCGTGTTCGACATCGATAAAGATTTCATCGTGGAGATTGAGTAACCCATGGCGACAACCATCGACCGATAAGAAGAACAATGTAACTTGTGAAACTGCACTCTCGCGTTTCAGATCCTCGCTATTAATCGAAGATGAACAAAGTTTTTCCTTGGCAATTGTTCACGGTGAATCGGATCGTTGCGCTTGTTCTAAGAGATCGTCGACGTTGTGATGAATTATGCTAACAAACTGTTGAATAGAATAAGAAGGTGAGTCCCGTTACACGGCAAATTTCAAATTTCACTAAATCCGATACCTCGAAGCGAATTATTCCCTATTAATCACGGGGCAACGTGATTTTACGCGATTCCGCGGAATTCCAGTGCCCCGAATTTTTCAACGGCGCGATAAAGCGCGATAACGGCCGTCGAATTTCTCGGAGATGCATTAATCGTGCGAGTTCATTGAATTACGTTTTACAAGGTGATACGTACCACGACTATCTCTGCTTCAAATTCCCTGTCCGTCGATGCTGCTCTTCCTCGAAACAAACGTTCCACACACGGTACCCTTGATTTTCTGTATAAAATACTAATAATAATATTGAAATCATCGATGTGAATTCGTGTCGTTTATCGTGGTTACAAATTCCTTACAAATGTGATATTCCAGAAGAAATTTTGTAATTTTTATAATCTTCAAATTCTGTTCTTCCTTGGAAACTATGTATTCATATCATGGTATTTCTAAGTATTTATCATAAAATATTGACATATGTAAAATTATTCGCGCGAGTTCACGTCATTCGTGAATCCCCATAATCTCTTACATGTTGGATATTTTATTAGATACTTTGAAATATCTCTAATTCTTCTGTGCACAACAAAAATCTACCATACTCGGCTTTCGAATCTTTTATTTTATTATTTCATCGTGTTACGAAATAGAAATTCTTATATTCTTTAAAATATTCCTAAGAATATTCTTAGAAATATTCTTCGATGGATTTTCTGAGATTCCTTGATTCGCAAATAAGAATTTCCTAAATAATTTATTTTTCGCTTTCGTTTTCCGATATCGAGTTCGATATTTTCATCGCGTTTGCGTAGCACAGTGCTGAGTCACGGGGCCGAAAAATTTCCCGTTCCTTTCGCTCGATATTTTCGTTCTACGCGGTCTAACGACAAACTCGAGAGCAACCTTAGGCCGGTTTCACGCGGTTCCGCTTTTTCCATCGAATCCGCGGCGCGAATGAATCAGTTCCGGCGAAAGGCGCGTCGTCACTCGCTCGTTTCCATTTATCGACACGCTCCGCTCGATAAAAACCGGGCAAAACGCGACGGGAAAAGGCTCATCCGCGAAAATGTCGGCCCGAGCCGCGAAAAACGAAAGCGTGGAAATTACGCCGGCGGAGATTAAATGCGAGAAACGTGTTTTCACCGGGCACGAGGTTCTTTCCCTGTCAAAGGCCCCGGGATGAAATTTCCATTGGTTTGTCGAGGGAATAACGGAGGAACGAGATACGAGAATATGCGCTGATTTCCTTGAAGCTTCTCGATTAAATAGAATTTTTCAAACTTCCATTTTTCTCGGGAATATAAGTTTCTGATTAATTGGGGTCTTCGAGGAACAGGAAATTCTTCGGCACTCGAATTATTCCGGTAATTGGATTGAAAGGGAGATAAATTAATTAAACGGAGAATTTTTTAGTATTTATACTGTGAGTGTAAGAAGAAAGAATTCTTTTTTACTTTTTTCCTTATTTTTCGCTTTTCTTATAAATCATTTTACACCTTTTATATACTTTTTTAACGACAGCAAATTCTTCAAATCTTTTATGATATAATATTCGAATTATTAGATTGAAGGGGGAAATAAATTAAATAAATGGAGAATTTTTTAATATTTATACTATGAGTATAACAATTATAAATTCTTTCTTATTTTTATCCCCATTTTTTTATTTTCTTCTAGGTCACGTGACCGATTTCCACGCAATTTGTATACAATTTTTAAGCAACGCATGATTTTCCAAATCGTTGATTATATTTTGTTCTAATAATTAGACTGGAAGGGAAATGAATTAAATAAATGGAGAATATTGTTATATTTTTAGGATAGGTATAAGGATTGGCGAATAATTTTTCCTGAAATTTCTTTTATTTTCTTTTATTTTCGTTCTTAGTTTTCGGTATTACTATAGATCGCGTAATATTTCCACGTCGGCTTTTATTGGAAACGCGGAGGATAATAGATCACCGAGAAAAACTCGCTTGCAAATTAACTTTCGGCCAAAGAGTGGGTCTGCGATCAAGACGGATCAGGAACGTGACGGGAAACTGTGCACGCGAGATCTCGACGGGATCTAAAAGAAAGAAAAAGGGAAGAGGATAGACGGATACGGCTTATCGAAGGTTCTCCGAATTACTTTCCGCGGATAAATCGATTTTTCCTTCTTTAATATGTCACGGCACGTGAATCTCGCTGATTTCTTCTCTAGAAGAATCTATTCATTAGACGAATTCCTCCGAGCAATGGAAGTAAAACCTAATGCAACGTCTAATTTCGATGCGTTCATTCCACTTTCTACATAATTGCGAGCTGTAATTATTTATAACGATATTTCTTCGAAACGTAAAGATACGTTACATTTGAAATTTAATTTCTCAATTAAGAAGACGAAAGTCTTCGTTTATCCCGAGATAATTACACGAATCATTTTTGTCAATTTTATCTGCTTGGAAAATGTGTGTAAACGAGAGATGGAATTTCTATAGATTTTCTAGAAATTTCACAAATTTCTTATTAGTTTTATTTACTTCAAAAAATTGTTCGGGAAATGAGAGTTTCTTCTACAAATTTTCCACGAATTTTCTCGAATTCCACAAACTTCTTGCCAATTTCATTTACTTCAGAAAATTGTCGAGGAAATAAGTATTAATTGTACAAATTTTTCACGAATTTTACCCAATTCCGCAAATTTCTTCCCAATTTTATTTACTTTAAAATATTGTTCAAGAAATAAGAATTTATTCTACAAATTTTCCTCAGTTCCTCAAATTTCTTCCGAATTTTATTTACTTCAAAATATTGTCCAGGAAAGGAGTGTTATTTCTACAAATTTTCCACGAATTTTCTCCAATTCCGCAAATTCCTTGCCATTTTTATTTGCGCCAAGAAATTTTCCAGGAAATAAGTATTTTACAAATTTCCCATTTATTTCCTCCAATTTCACAAGTTTCTCACCAATTTCATTTGCCACGAAAACAATAGAAGGAACAAGTACACCTACAAATTTCCTAGGAATTTTCTTCAATTTCACAATTTTCACGATAGATTCAGCACACGCATTCCGAGCGACGAACTTCTAATAATAATCCTCTAACCCAGATCTACATTCACCACACACGAACGCCGATTGAAGATTATAAACACGACAGAATTTTCCGAAAATAAATGTAGATCTGTCGGAATGAATGAAAGCGAGTGGAAAACAGGATGCAGCTAGTGTCTCTGCTTACGTGTCTTCTCGTCTGCTAGCCGTCTAGCTCCTCGAATTTGGATCACGCTCGACGAAATCGGTTCATCTCGATACAGCCTTCCCATTTCGAAATTCGCCATTTCCGTTTCGAGGGAATCTGGAGATTTCGTAGGTTGAATGAACGTCTCTTTGAGATACTGGACGATTTGTCTTCGCTGCTGATACGAGGCTCGTCTTCTTTATTGATGGCTCGTTAGTCGAACGAGTTACTCTCCCTTTCATTTCTCTTTTCCCCTTTCCTTTTGTTTCCTCACTGTCATTAATGTTGTTCCGTTGACGTTTCAATTGCTCAGATATCCCTGCACTCGATTCGTTCGCTTTGGATCGATTCGCTGCAGCTTCTTGGAGACTGGCTGTCTGATCAGTAGATACAGACCTCTTGCCGGCTGCTGCGATGAAAACTCTCTTTGTCTTCGAGCGAGCACTGTTGCGAATGCAAGAGGCTGCAACAAGTATTTGGCACTTCTCTTTATTTTGGTAATAAAATACCTCGTCGTGTTGAAGTCAGACGTGACCCAAACATGCTTCCATTCCATCGCAAGAAATAGGTAAATAGGATGAAAGAAATTTGTGGAATCGAGTGATTAACACTAGGATTAGGAGAAAGGGTTGAGAAGGGATGAAAAATTTTTCTCCTTGGCAGTTCTCTTTATTTTGGTAATAAAATACCTCGTCGAGCTGAAGTCAGACGTGACCCAAAGATGCTTCGATTCCATCGCAAGAAATAGGTAAATAGGATGAAAGAAATTTGTGGAATCGAGTGATTAACACTAGGATTAGGAGAAAGGGTTGAGAAGGGATGAAAAATTTTTCTCCTTGGCACTTCTCTTTATTTTGGTAATAAAATACCTCGTCGAGCTGAAGTCAGACGTGACCCAAAGATGCTTCGATTCTATCGCAAGAAATAGGTAAATAGGGTGAAAGAAATTTGTGGAATCGAGTGATTAACACTAGGATTAGGAGAAAGGGTTGAGAAGGGTTGAAAAATTTTTCTCCTTTCTTATTGGACAAAGTAGGTTGAAGAAATATGGTATTCTTTTTCTTAAGGATGATCTACTATGCTTTGAGCGATTGATGGTTTAAGAAGAATTTTTAAAAAGAATTAAAAGGGATAGAAAATAAAATGATTGATATATTTAACACTAGGTTTACGGACACTATTTGTATACCTGTTTCTACATATTTGACACCTGTCAAATTGACACGTGTCTTTTTTTTTTTAACGATTAGTTTAGTTTAAAAACAATTACAGTATTAACAGTCTTGATATAAGTTAACTAAATCTGTTACTATCGTATAATTGCAGCAACCCATCCGTCAAATTCACGGGTTCCGTAAATCTAGTGTTAAACGTGTACGTTCAAAGATGTACAGGTAGAAATAATTTGATATTAATTATCCTGCTGAGGTCTTTCATCTTCTATATAAACTCCAAGTATTATACTTATATGAATATCAGGATGAAATATTTCAATCTTCCCTTTAAAAAATTTTTAAAAATTGTACACCTATATTGGCTTCAAAAATTATTCATGTGATAATATTTATAGTATGAACAAATATTGCAAGGTTCCTTCCAATATTCCTCTTCATCCATAAACTCTAAATATACAGGGTGTCCCCATGAAACGTATACACACTTTAATACCTTATTCTTTCTAATTTATTTTTCCTTTTCTAGATACAACTCATTTAAAATAATGACTGATTTTAGACTAGACTTTGAAAAACGTAAATATATTTTAAAGTTGTGGTTTAGTGGTTTTATAATCAAGCAAAATGTGTATACATTTTTGTGAGACGCCCTGTATATACGATAAAATTATAATTAAATATCGTAAGCATCCCTGTAAAAAATTCCAAGGCCTCTTCTCCCCTTAAATAGACTTCAGAAATTGTATATGTACAGAGTGATACCATAATCAGGTATTGCAAGCTACCCTTCAAAAGACTCTAAAAATATCTTTTCCCCTAAATAGTCTCCATTATATATATTATAGACACAACATCATGATTAGATATTGCAAACTCCTCGCTAAAAAATTTTAAAAATATTTCGCACCCTATGTACACATAATACCATCGTAATTAAAAAATCGTACAAACATTTCTCCCTCTGCCCAGACTCTAATATCATAATTAACACTAGGTTTATGGACGCTATATGTATACCTATTTCTAAGGACACCTGTCAAATTGGCAGGTAAAGGAAACTACGTGCCATTTTTTAGCGATTAGTTTAATTTAAAAATAATTATATATTATATTAACCTTTTGCATTCGACGACTTTTGGCTAGAGAAGAGTAGAAATTCAAAGATTCTTTATTAAGAAGCTGACGATACTTTTCTGAGCAGTAAATAGAGAATTGTATAATAATAGAATTGTAGAATTATTTGATTTTGATATATTAATTAATATCGATCTTCCAAATTTTATGAAATGGTCACTGAAGCTCACCTCTCGAGTGCAAAGGGTTAACAGTCTTAATATAATCTAACTAAACCTGTTACCATCGTATAATTGAAGCAACCCTTCCGTCAAATTCACGGGTTCCGTAAATCTAGTGTTAAATATTACAACTCTGCCCTTAAAAGATATTTTTTGAAATATTTCATCCTGTGAGAAAACTTAAAGCCGCACATTGTACGCATAACAATATGATAATCAAACATTGCAAACAGCCCTGTAAGGAATTAATATCCTGCATCCCCTGCGGAATATTCCGCGTAAATCCTCTAAACAGCCAACAGACTGCGCTATGCAAATCAGCCTTTCCAGTCTTCGCTTAAAATTAGCTCCGAAACGGTCCAGCACGGAGTTCGCGTTCGAAACACCCTTTGTTCCATTTAGTGTTTGCCGACAGTTTACAGGAACACCGGCGTTCCACCCCTAAATAAGCTGTTTCGCGCTCATTTCCGCGGTCGACTCGAGCCTCGCGATCCGCTGGGCGTCGTATTTAATATTAATGCCAAAGAGCGTACGTGGGTGGTCGAGTAAATCGTACGATCGATCGCAATTAAACCGTGGACGTGACACGTTGTTCCTGATCCGGCCCTAAACCGCAGCTGTTAAAAGGCTGAAACGCTTCCCCCTGATTTGCTCGCCTTTATTTATCACGCGATCATGCTTCACCGGCTGATTAATTTTCGATCGGTGCTACCTGTTCCTCTTCACTTCAATTTCCTTCGGCAACATCTCCAATCGATTCGTCTTTTCGTATCTCACACGATTCTTATACCTGTGATAGTTTGATTTTTTTAAATTAATTTCCCCTTTTTATCTGTCATAGTACCACGTATATTCTGGGATAAAATAGGAAAACGACTGAATTTGTCAAGATTTTTAATTAACATTTTTATAGGGAACATCTCGAATCGATTCGTCTTTTCGTATCTCACACGATTCTTATACCTGTGATAGTTTGATTTTTTAAAATTAATTTCCCCCTTTTATCTGTCATAGTACCACGTCTATTCTGGGATAAAATAGGAAAACGACTGAATTTGTCAAGATTTGTAATTAACATTCTTATAGTTAATTTTTTTAAATATCGCGAATTTAAGTTTTGAGATATAAGTATAGTAATTTTTTTATAAGATTTGATATAGTTAGTTTGAGAAGTCTATGAAATTTTGATAAACGCTTTCGTGAATGCTTAGCTATTTTCCTGGAGCTTTTATGGATAATTTTGAGTAGAATTTCTGCCATATTTTTGTAAAACTCCTTTCCCTTTTTTAATTTAAAATCGCGTATATTTTTGTATATCATTATTTAAGAAAACACGTCAAACATTTGACAACAGTGAATTAATTATGCTACATCTAAATAATTGCAAATTGCTGGCACGTCCCTCGAATTCCTCCAAAATAATCAACCCTAATCTCTTCCTGCACCAAGTACCTAAACATATCGCATCCAAATAATCATAATTAACACCGACACTACGAATACAATAAAACTAACAATACGCAGTTACAATTAAAAATAATTTCCAAGATCAAGTACCTTCCTCATCCACTTTAACCTCATTAATAATTCTGAAATTCACGTCACATTCCCTCGCGACAATCCTCCTCGAGTATACAACTCACCGTCTTTTAATACCAGGCCAGGGAACATAAAGAAGAAAGAACCCGCGAAACTGATAATAATAATAATCCGAAAGTGTACACCGAGGACACAAGAAGATTGGAGTAAACAGAGAATAACGCAAGATTACCTGAAAATGACGGATCCTCGAAACGGGACCTCGTTTGAATGAAAAAAAGACAGGGAAAAAAGGAAGAAAAAACGACGGAAGTTGTTTAATCTCCTCCATCTAATTCAATTCACTCTCGAGGGACGGGGTCCTCCACTTATTTCGAGCAGCACATTCAGCATGGCGTCAGCGTTCAACCTGCGCGCCATTATGACGAACCCTCCATTTCGATGTCCTTCTTTTTCTTCACGAGGAATCCTCGGATACACGCGGTTCCTTGTCTGTCCATTTATTACGAGGCATAATTCCGGCGTCGATTCGTATCCCTATCTAGCCACGAAATAACGAAGAGGGCCCTGACAGAGGTGCTCGGGTCGTGGAAAGCTCGGGGTAAACGATCGACGTTGCTTTCCTCTCGTTTTTCGATTTCTCCTCGCATCGGACCATTTTTCCTCGATCCAATATCGAAGGCGTCCTCTCGAATCTCGTACCCCTCTTCTCCTCGGTACCCCGTCCCCTTTTCTCCCCGCGCCATTTTTCCCCCCGATCGGTATCGTAATAACGCTGCGTGTCCCGAACACGTTGGCCCAGCTCTTTTTATGTCTACCCGTTCCCCGGACCTTCATCATAGGAGCGTTTCATATCCCTGTTACATCCGAACACCACGAGAAATCTTTTCTTCTTATTCTGGATCCTTTGTGATCGAGTCTGGGGTCCCGCTCGAATTTAAACGCGGCCCTCGAAATTGGGCTGTTGCGGAAATTCTTCAATTTTCGTTTTTCCTCTGTTTTTTTACCTCGGAATCGTCTGTCCCCCTTTATAACGAAGAGTTTTGAGGTTGTTTAGGGTTGTTTGGGGTTGTGATTTAAGGATATCGAAGGGAAGTTTTGAGAGAAAATTTGTGATTGATGGGATGGAGATTTGTATATTTTTCTTTTATTTTGACAAGGATATAGGATTCTAGGAATTTTTCGGGGAATGTAAAATTCTTAATTTTGGGGTTTAATCGAATTTCGTGTGGAGGGTTGGTTTACGGTATCGAAGCATGTCAGTGAAGACTCGAACAATACCAGATGGTGGAGGAAGTCCGAAGAAATGGCGGAAATTCGAGGACGAATTCTCCGAGTGCCAAGGAGTTCTTCTCCCATACCCTAGACCTCGATGCCGAACGTGGATTATTAGAAGAAAGCCACCCTTTTATAACTACTGAACCCTCTGATCCACCCTAGCCTCCCAATTTATCGACAACTTCGAGTTTACTGACACTCGGATTTTTAATAATAATATTTATTCACCGTATATTAATCTAATTAAAATATATCGTACTTATTCCTTTGGACGTGATTTATCATTGTCCAATTTGTCTCAATTGAATCTAAATATTTTTCAATATTTTTCAACATTTTTCCAATTTTTAAAATACGATTGCCTGACTTTTGTTATTTATTCAGCACCCAACTATGAAATTTTAATAACAATTTCTGTTCACTGTTAATTTGAATTTTAGGTATCAGGCTCTTATATATTATCGATAATTTAGGATATTATTAATTTACAGTTGATTGCATCTACATTGCACACATATTTCTCTACATTCACTTTACACCCTTAATTATTGAAAATAAAAATTTATTAAATTTTTCCAACAATTTCACGTATCTTCCTAATCTTCTAGCACTTTCATTCGCCAAATCGTGTACAATGGTTGAACATTCAAAACTGTTTTCCATCATTCCCCCATCCTCGAAGCACAATTTACCCTTACATGATCAGCCATCGTTGCATCGGTATCCTCCATCAATCCTCGCGTTTGAGCCGCGGTTACAAGAAGCCTCAGAAGAAAGAAAATTTCGATGGCAGAAGGTCGAAACATCTTTCAATTAACTTTTTCGCTGGGTCCCGAACCAGGTCCCTTAGGCCATTACTTTCCCTCCGGTTGCCATAACGGTTGCAGCAGAGGGTAAGAACAGGTGATCGACGCAGCTCCTCCGGTGATGTTTTATTTCGGCCAATTAATTATCGGCCAAACTCGGAGCGAGGTATTTCACGGATGAAATGTCTATCGTCACGCATTTTTCCACGGAGCTGCGAAATATCGGCGATAAATAATCGCGGCGTTAAGCCGTTCGCGATAACTCTCTGGAATTAGGGGGCCCGTGATCACGTGCGAGGGTTTTATCGTGGGCAAAAATTGGTCCCGGCGCTCGTGTCTCGCCTCGAAGCGTTATTTATCGAACCTTCGTCGCTCGTGATCGTTAGCCAACGAATTACGCCACTTCTGTGCCCCCGTTCCCCACGTCTTTCCCACGCCGAAGTCACTTTTCAATCGCACCACACGTTATCTTCATCGACACCTTCGTATTTGTCGTAGGAAATTGTTTTGAGCCCCGATTAGAACACCAGAAGCCTCGACCCATTAGCTGCTAATGATAATTGTTCGTCATGAGAACAACGAAATGGTATTTGTTCCAATCTATAAACAGATCTTTTCGAATGAAGTTTGGAAGCTTGGCAATTAATGGGTCGAGTAGAAGTAGACCTAGACTTGGTTCGAAGTGCACTAGAAGTAGTCTAGAACAGTAGAATAGATTAGAATAGAGGTTCACTTACACCGATTTAACGTTCACGCTTAAGCAATTTGTTTCACCATTCGATTTTTAGTTTGGAGATCAGTTCCTCGAGGCTGACAACTTGTACTGAAAATGATCGTGCAATTTGGATATCATTGAGTAAAGAATTCTTTGGGAATTGGTGGTCTCGAGGGATTTCAATTGATAAAATAAAATTTCAAAATAAGAATTTCTTTAAGGGATGAAAATAAATCTTAAATCTTGAAATGGAATTAAAGAATTAAGATGTAAAGAATTCTTTGGGAATTGATGGTCTCGAGGGATTTCAATTGATAAAATAAAATTTCAAAATAAGAATTTCTTTAAGGGATGAAAATAAATCTTAAATCTTGAAATGGAATTAAAGAATTAAGATGTAAAGAATTCTTTGGGAATTGGTGGTCTCGAGGGATTTCAATTGATGAAATAAAATTTCTTTAAGGGATGAAATTAAATCTTAAATCTTAAAATAGAATTAAAGAATTAAGAAGTAGAGAATTCTGTAGGAATTAGTAGCCTCGAGGGTTTTCAATTAATAAAATAAAATTTCACAGTGATAATTCCTTTAAGGGATGAAATTGCACCTTAAATCTTAAAATAGAATTAAATATTTTTTCTCGATTGTTAGTTTTGCCAAAATTCCACTTGCTTAAAGTTAAAATCAAATCAGGACTGTAGGTAATCCTTATCACCAAGAAATGGCGAGCAATTTTCCAAAATTCTTAAAAATTGGTAATCTGGAATTCAGTTACGTAACAAGATTGAATCCCTCGAGACTAAGAACGAACTCTGCCTGCAAAAGAAAATACCCTCCAAAGAAAAAGAGAAATAAATAGAAAAGAACAGAGATAAGAAGCTTGCACAATGACCAAGAACTTTCCACGAAGTACGAAGGTCACTCGAAAGCGTGCTTGCCGCTGCGGCGAAACCGCAGGCTAAAGGCTCGTCCACAACGAAATCGTTCTTCCCAGAGATCGGACGCCGACGAGGAAGTCTGTGAACCAAAGAGGGTGGAAAGAAACCGCGTGTCTGTGAGATGCGTTGCTGTGCGTGCAGCTCGCCCAAGGATCGACGGGAAACAGGACCGCAATAATGCTGCCACCGATTCTGAACAACATTAACAGCGACATACTGACGCTGTACACGAATCCCGGAAGCGGAAGAAGCGTGGCCACGAGAGCCACGAGGGGCCGTTACGCGGAGATCGGCGTGAAAAGGTAACGTTTCGCATGAAAAATCGATGTCCCGGTTGAAAACGTGGCTCGATTCACGGAAGGTGCTCGTCGGGTGCCTTTTTAAGGGTGATCGATGACGAGAAAGGGATGAATTTTCTTTCCAACGTTCGTTTGCATGAGAAAGTATTGTATACATTTGTGTATAGTAGAAATGATCCTTTTTAATTGTTTCTTTCAGTAGCGTTTTCCTAATTTCGTGGATAGAATTTTTCGTTATAGAATCGAGATGTATATTACCCCTGTGATTAGTATTAGTGAGTGTTACTTTAAGAATCTTGTGGTAGTTGTAATTAATTATCAGATTACATATATATATATATGTGAATTCATTAAATGGTAATATACTTGTGAATGATAGTCTTTTAGGGTTGATACGATTTTTACAATATATAATTATAAATATAGGATTGTTCAATTTTTGTTTAATTGTTAGAAGAAAGTAAAATATACTACCTTTTATTCGATAGTATATTAACTATTGAATTATATTTATTGGGTAGTATATTGAATCTCAAATTACAAATTTGTATTGAATAGTGTATTAAATATTAAATTATAAATTTTGATTCGATAGCGAGTCAAATATTAAATTATAAATTTTTATTGGATAATATATTAAATGTAAAATTATAAATTCGTATTGAATAGTATATTAAATATTAAATCATAAATTTTTGTTGAATGGTATATTAAATATTAAATTATAAATTTTGATTCGATAGCGAGTCAAATATTAAATTATAAATTTTTATTGGATAATATATTAAATGTAAAATTATAAATTCGTATTGAATAGTATATTAAATATTAAATCATAAATTTTTGTTGAATGGTATATTAAATATTAAATTATAAATTTTGATTCGATAGCGAGTCAAATATTAAATTATAAATTTTTATTGGATAATATATTAAATGTAAAATTATAAATTCGTATTGAATAGTATATTAAATATTAAATCATAAATTTTTGTTGAATGGTATATTAAATATTAAATTATAAATTTTGATTCGATAGCGAGTCAAATATTAAATTATAAATTTTTATTGGATAATATATTAAATGTAAAATTATAAATTCGTATTGAATAGTATATTAAATATTAAATCATAAATTTTTGTTGAATGGTATATTAAATATTAAATTATAAATTTTGATTCGATAGCGAGTCAAATATTAAATTATAAATTTTTATTGGATAATATATTAAATGTAAAATTATAAATTCGTATTGAATAGTATATTAAATATTAAATCATAAATTTTTGTTGAATGGTATATTAAATATTAAATTATAAATTTTGATTCGATAGCGAGTCAAATATTAAATTATAAATTTTTATTGGATAATATATTAAATGTAAAATTATAAATTCGTATTGAATAGTATATTAAATATTAAATCATAAATTTTTGTTGAATGGTATATTAAATATTAAATTATAAATTTTGATTCGATAGCGAGTCAAATATTAAATTATAAATTTTTATTGGATAATATATTAAATGTAAAATTATAAATTCGTATTGAATAGTATATTAAATATTAAATCATAAATTTTTGTTGAATGGTATATTAAATATTAAATTATAAATTTTGATTCGATAGCGAGTCAAATATTAAATTATAAATTTTTATTGGATAATATATTAAATGTAAAATTATAAATTCGTATTGAATAGTATATTAAATATTAAATCATAAATTTTTGTTGAATGGTATATTAAATATTAAATAATAAATTTTTATTGAATAGTGCATAAGATATTGAATTATTAATTTTTATTGAATAGTATATTAAATATTAAATAATAAATTTTTATTGAATAGTATATTCAATATTAAATCATTAATTTTTGTTGGATAGTATATTAAATATTAAATAATAAATGTTGGTTGAATAGTATACTCAATATTAAATCATAAATTTTTGTTGGATAGTATATTAAATATTAAATAATAAATTTTGTTTGAATAGTGCATAGAATAGTGCATATTAATTTTTATTGGATAGTATATTAAATATTAAATAATAAATTTTTATTGAATAGTATATTAAATATGGAATTATAAATTTTTATTAGATAGTATATTAAATATTGAATTATAAATTTTTATTGGATAATATATTAAATGTAAGATTGCAAATTGTTATTGAATAGAAATAATTTGAATAATTAGAAAATTGCATACCAGCTTACGTATGTTCGTCGTGTGATTATCGAAGAGTGAAAGAGTTAAAGGGGTGTTCACTTTGATCGGAAATATTACTCCAAGGATGTGTCGTTAAGAAAAGCTGGGTGCTATGTTATAGCCACGAAACCGTGTGTTAATTATTAATCGATGGCCATTGCACTCGGATCGCGCTCGTTGCAGTTGCCATTCCTGGCATCTGCGTTTATTGATCCCGTCGCGACCGACCACCATGGCCCCATGGTGAACGCGGAAATGGAAATTTTCGAGCGATGCTGCGACGCGATTCAACCTGTTCCCGGCCATATTTTTAGCATTTTATCGAATTCCTATGAACACTTGACCGGGTCGTCGTTCTTCTAAAACTCAATTTCATATCCAGAAATCGTTGTCATCCTCGTATTTCACGCCGAATTTTCATATTCAAAGATTCTAATTATGCACCGGAATTTGAATAACTATAAAATTTACAAATTTGTAATCATTTTTGACTCGCGATTATTTTATTAAATTTAATTTTCGATAATATAACGGAGCTATTTCGATAACTAAGAAATCACAATTATTTACATTTTCCTTTTTTCTTAAATAAAGGAAAGGGAAATTAAAATAGAAAAATATTTTGTGCTTCCACCTATTTTTCACTACTATCCAAATTTCAAATTTCAAGAGATAGCAATGGAAAATGGTTTACCAATAATTAGAAAATCACAATCGTCACAATAATTAGAAAATTTTAATCGTCACAATAATTAGAAAATCACAATCGTCACAATAATTAGAAAATCTTAATCGTCACAATAATTAGAAAATCACAATCGTCACAATAATTAGAAAATCACAAGTTCCATTTCTACTTTTTTCTTTTTTTTTTTTTTTCCTGAAAGAGAAAATAAAAGTGCATTAAATAGTAAAAATTTCTTTAAAACGAAAACAAAATGGAGAACACGAAAAGAATTCGTCGATATTCCACGATTCCTTGATTCTTCGCGAGCGAAGGTCAAAGTATTCTCCGCCTGCGTGAGGATCGATCGATCGATGGTGAATCATTGCGGCGCGCGACGAAACAGCCTGTCTCGCGTGTCACCGCGGGAAAATCGATTTTAATCAGCGGTTAATATGAAATATGATAGCAAAGTGGCCGAGCCGCGAGAGAAGCCCTTCGGTTTATTCTTATGTAAGCCTCTTAGCCGTAATCCGCTTGGAGTCCCCGCGAATGGAGATTCATTTATTTCCTTTTTTCGGCCGGGGGCCACTCCATGGGAGGATCCTGACCCGGTTATAATGGGGTTCCTCCCATGGATTCCAATTACCGGGTGTTCCTGGCCGTCGCCGTTAAAATAAAATTCGAGCTCGTCAGTCTCGCCTATAGATACGAGAAAAAGAAGATTTCACTTTTTAATGGGTTATTAAAGAATATCGAGTATTTGCCTTTCGCTTTTACCATATAGATTAATTCTGAAAATTGGAGAAAATGGTTTGCGAGAATTTCAGGGGGTGAAATTCCGTCTCGTGATATTTTTTAAATTAACTTAAATTCGAGCTACCTTCTCATAATTTTTCTTTTATTTGCTTAGAATAATCGATGACAGATTAACTCCAAAAATTGGAATAAATAATTATTCTTTATGTAGAAGTCAAAGAATTTAGACAATTTTGTCTTACAGTATTTTTTAAATTAATTCAGAGACCTTTTTATAATTTAAAGTAATTCTAAAAGTTGCGAAAAATATTAAATGTTATCCTTTACGAATAAATAAAAAGAATTTCGAATTTTTTACGTGACAAAATATTTTTGTACCCAATTTGAACACGAGGCACCCTCTTATAATTCTTCGTTCATTTACTCAGAAGCTGAAATATACTCAAACACCAAAGTCCCAAATTTCCAATCATATTGTCCAAATATTTGCGAATATTCGACTACGCGACAAACATCTTTAAAAACAAAAATTCCTTAAGAATTCGAGGAACAGGATACGCTGCTGTCCATCATTACGGATTATCGAGTCATGGCAACAGAAATTCCAGAATCGGACAAACATGGCAAAGTCGTGAAGTTTCGTGAGTGTTAGGTGGGCCCAAAAAGATTAACCAAAACGATAGTAACGGGAGGTGACTAAAACCAGTAGAATTTCCGGGTAACGTGCATTTAGTCGGAAGTGCAAACAGAAGCGTTCAGAGTCCCATCGTTGCTCAATGAATCATACCGCGATATACGTGTGGAACTGCATGCGTTGCACGGAAATTGCACAGCAACGAGGTCGACGTTCGTCGTTCCTCTCCGTGAGCCAGTGATATTATTGTTGAGTGCCCCGTTAGCTCATGCTGCAGGCTAATTTTTTAATGGAAACTCGTGAATCGAATTATTTCCGCGATGCAGTCACCCCTTATCCTTTTCGACGTATAAAATAGCAGGGGGTAGTTTTGTAATGGTGGGAAACTGGAAACAGCCATTGGTAAATTTCCAAATTTATGGATGAGAAAATGGGAATTATATGTAAACGGGTTCTCCATTCTTTTGCAATTTTATTTCCAATCCTTTCTTTTATTTTATTTATTTTTTATTTTTCTATATGAAGTATAGTATTTTATTGGCGTGAAGATGGAGAGTATTTACGAGTATGTTCTCCATTTTTGGACAGTTTTATTTTCAACCCTTCGCGATTTGAGTCGATATTTTATTTTATTTTATTTTTTATTTTTATATATAAAGTATAGATTTTTAGTAGTGAGAAGATAGTGTTCTTCATTTTTTGAGAGCTTCGTTACCAACTCTGAGCAACCCTCTATTGATCTTGCTTCGATATTTTATTTTATTTTATTCTTTTTAATTTCGATTTATAAATCATAGCCTTTCGTATTGCAATTTAATTTGACAGAAATATGTGAATGTAGATACTTCAATAATTAGCAGAATAAGTTGAGATAGAGTGTCGAATGCAACTCGGACTTCAAAATTTCGCAGAACGTTATCACAAAGTGTGCAGAGAAATTTCAATTTACATCCCTTTAACCAACGATTCTCTTGTCACTCTATGCTCCAAAAAGCTTCAAAAAAATTCCGAACGAATCCCAACACACCCACACTCCTCTGACACTCCTAGTGTTCCAACCATTCTCTAAAATGAGCCAAATAAAAAAATTCCGAACAAGCCAGAAAAAAAAAATATCTCAAAAATACCTTGAATTCTTCCCATCGATTGAGCCACGATCAATCGTCCATTCCACGAAGGGAATTCGAAATTAACCAGAACAGGAGCCAAAGGCAGCGATGATCCTTTTGCAGGATGCTGTTTATTCCAAAGGAATACCAGGACCTCGCCGGTGTCCCGAGCGGAAAAGCGCGAACGCGAGTAAACGCGTTTGCATCAAAGGGCCGGATGGCAAAGCCGCGTGGCAGGGCTCGCGAAGAAGGGCCGTAAGTGGAATTTAAGCGAAGCCTTTTGAGCCATTCGAGGCGTCTTTGATGCGCGAACGCGGCCTCGTTACCGTTTTCCCGCGTTTTACGCGTCTCTCCGCTCGGAAAAATACCGAGTTCGCTTTGAGGACCGGCCGATCGTGAACGAGCAACGTTGCATTAATTAATCCAGCCACTCGAACGAGGCTTGTCTCCCTCGCCGCGTTTCCCTCCTAAGATTCACCCTCTGGGGCTGCCTTTCGAATCTCGCGGGAAATTTGAATTGGCTGGCTGAACTCGAAGCTGGTCGAGAAAGTTTCAATTCAATTCCTAATACTTGATTGTATTTATTAATTATATTCGGCTATATTCGAAGATCTGTGGAAAAGACGCGAAGCATTTTAGGTATTGAAGTTGAGGTTAGGAATTAGATACTGTTTCGCGTCGGTAAGGTAGAGTGCTTCGAGTATGGATATCTAGATGGGAGACTCGACGAGAATTTTACAGCATCGAATCGAACAATGTTTTTCTGTGTTAATATTAAACTGTTTGTCAATTTTTCGTTAAGAATTGTGTCACTAGACTTCGTGACTCTCATTATGATATAGGAATAATTAATTTTGTGATATATATAATATATCTCTTGATATGTCTATATGTAGCCTGCATCTAGTGTTAATCATTGAGCCAATTGAAAAATATCAGACAAATTTTGGAGATTTTCTTTTCCATATCTATCTCCATAACTTCATGGCAATTTTTATTATATACTTGTAATTAATCTTCGGATATATACAATACATATTTCTCTTCCCATCTATGTCTGTATATTAATAGCTAAATTTATTAAAAATCTCTCTATAATTTCGCGAATTTAAATACAAAATTAATCTCGGAAGCAAAGATAAAAGTAGGAAATGAAAAATCGCTAGGTTGATCGCAGCACTTCGCCTAAATTTGCCTATCTTATCGACCCCGACCCACGCCACAGTCCTCAAACCTCTGGAGAGAAACGTGGAAAAATTAGGAAATTAGAAATTAACGTGACAATCGGTGATTAGCAGAGGAAAGTTGCGAGATAAATGCTACCCCGGCGATAAATTCTGCTCGTTATCTGTGTTCGTTCCCATGTCGTGGAAAAATAACGGGAACATCCTCGATGGCCCCGGTCGATTAGAATGCCGAAACAGACAATCGACGAAATTCAATGCACTCGTGGGACCGAGAATTCGTGCTGTTTCCGACGAAATCTCGCACGGTACACGGCAACAATAAACAATGCCCGGCCGATCAAGGGGTTGCATTAACGCCACTCGCAACCCCATCGGCTCGAAGGCAGGGGTCGGAACGACGTGCACTCGTCCTAATGCGGCCCTCGAGGTGCACGACGTGTGAACTGGTGAATGCACGCGCACGTGCACGCGTTTCGACGCGAAGGAGCTCGAAAAATGAAAGGATCTCAGGGGTAATGGAGGGTTGTTGGCGATTTTTCGGATCTCTACCGGGGAAAAATTAGGTATAGGGTTGACAGCAACCTAATATTCCCTGTGGAGGTTTCACACTGAAACTACCAGGGTTTAAATAATCGTTTCCAATTTCTTTTTTTTTATTAGAAATTCATCATTCGATGATGTATTCGTTATTCATCGTCAAATTCATATACATACTGTATTCATGTGCCCCATGAAATTATTACACATGGTTCCCTGTAATGTTGAAAAGTAGTCAGATACTTAGCTACCTTTGAAAGAAAGTGGAAAAATTCTTTTAATAATAGAACAGTGGAAGCAATATATAATATGGATCAAATTCTAATATGGAACATTTTTCGTGGAAATTCTGAAAATCATTAAATCTTTTATTAATAATTATTCAAAAATATAGACACACGTGTAGATAAAATTTAACGCTAAACCTACCACGGTCAAAACAAGCATTTTCAAAATTTTAATTAAAGATTCCATATTCAATTTTATCCCTTAAATTACTTATTTTCGTGATTATGCTTCTAATTTGCATATGATTAATTTTCCACATTTCTTGTAAACGCCTTCTTCTTTTATCTTCTCATTTGCTGATAATTTGAAGTAATGATGCGTGATAAATTTAGTATTGATATACGTACATCTCAAGAATCAAGAGATTCCAGTGGCTACGTCCCATCTCCAAAAATTATTAATATATTTAAAAATCTTCTAAATCAAAAATACATTTCTTCTCCCTCATAGTTACCCTTTTATTTGTCCATTTGGACCTTTACTCCTGGAAACTTCCGGTTCTTCATGAAAAATTTCATTAGAACCGTAGGTCGAACCTCGCACGCTGTTAATTCAACGCAGAGCGATGAATTCGCACGTCTGGCGTTATCGACTGAACTTTTGGCCAATTGGAGAAGGAACCAAGGAGCCAAGCTGTGCTCGTGATCCCGGCGAAGCGTGTCGGAACGGAAAGGTCTGGCCTCATCGCGCGAGTAAATCGAGGAAACCACGCGAAACACGATACGGCACTTTCGGTCTAACGTTACGGCACACGAGAGCTGGAGGATCGTTTAATCCAACGACGATATCGCCAGGGCTTTCCCTTTCGTTTTCCATGGCTGGCTGATCGCTGGAAAATCGCGGCTTGGGAAAAATTCCACGAAAAATCGCCAGACCTGGTGTCTTAAAATCTCCTATGGCCTTCCTTAATACTATTTCATTGGAAATAATTTAATCAAATCCCCTGTGTCATCGAACCGAAAAAATGGAATTATAATTTAATTAAATAAAAATAATAAAAAGAATCGCGAAACTTGGTGTCTTACAATCTTCGATAATCATAGTTTTCTTTAATACTATTTCGTTGGGAGATAATTTATTCAAATCCTGCATCGCCGAACCGAAGAAGTAGAATTATAATTTAATTAATAAAAATAATTAAAATAATTTTAAAAATCACAAGACCTGGTGTCTTAAAAATTCCGATAACCATGATTTTCCTTAATACTATTTCGTTTGGAAATAATTTATTCAAATCCTGCATCGTCGAACCGAAAAAGTAGTATTATAATTTAATTAAATAAAAATAATAAAAATAATTAAAAAAATGGCATGTCCTGGTGTCTAAAAATTCCGATAACCGTGGTTTTCCTTAATACTATTATGTTATATTATGGGAAATAATTTATTCAAATCCTGCATCGTCGAACAGGAAAAAGTAAAATTCTAATTTAATTAATTAGAATAAATTAAGATTAAAGTCTAAAAATCCTGAAAATTTCTATAGTTGATGCTGCGGTATTATGTAATTTCAGGGTGTTTAAAATATTCGTTATTATTTGATGTAATCTCAGAATATTCAAATTAAAAGGATCCGCGTTAATCTGTCGAGAGTTAAGATCCTCTTCTGTAATGGTTTATGATTTAAACATGAAGGACGAGATAAAAAAGGGGAAGATGCTCGATAGAAGTGATGTACAAGAAGATATTAGCCTGATAGAGTTTGATCGAAAAATTAAGAGGTTGTCGATGGAATATTTTCTAAGATTCTTGAATACGATGAAGACGGTCGGGGGATTTTTAAGTGATTACATCTCATCGATTTGATTAAGTTAATTAACAAAACCCGCCTGTCGTTAGATCATGGTAAACTCGTTTGCTACGGGAAGCGAGTTATTAAGTCATTCGACGGGAGATAATAATTATCGAGTGGAAATAGGATTATCAGTAGAAACTGGTTGCAGATGAGAGATCGCATGATTCCCTCACCCCGGTATGAATATTGCGCTTTCCCATCTTGCTTCATGTTCGACATGCTCATAATTTTCTATAATCCATCTGAAGTACTAAATCATTCGAAACCTCTGATACCAGCATAACAGCCACTTCCGAGGTATCCTTTTTTCCTGATAATTTTCATAAAAGGTTTTCCATCGTCGCTTCCAATTTGTTCGTCGGTAATTAAATTTAGTCTAACTCGTTCTACTCGCTTGTCGATTTTCATTAATTTCAATGACTCGTGATGATCCACGAGAATCCAAGAGGTCCCGTGAAACTTCGTTATCAAAGATGATTCCGTATCTCCAATTCCGACTCGTTCATCGATCATTAAATTCACCCCTGTTTGTTTTGCTTGTCTATTCATTTTCACCACCAATCCGCAGGAACTTGTAGGATTCTGTGAAACGTTATTATTCACCCTTTCACGCGTATAATCGAAGAATTTGTGGTGACAATAATGTGCAAACAATGTGACACTGTATCGGTAAAGTTGGGAAATAATAGGACGATGTATAGGATATTTATATTACATTTATCGGAGTTATGGACCGTGGTGGCGCTAGTGAGTTAAATGACAAATCGCCTTAAGGCTGCTAAAATGTTTACTCGCGATAGGTTTAAAGAAGATTCTTTGAGTCGAGTCTTTAATCGTTCATCAGTCATCGAATTTACCTCTATTGGCCTCAGTGACCTGTCAATTTTCAGGTAAAATTCGCAGGAACATAATCCAGAACCGATCCACGAAACTTCCTTTCAAATTATCAGACTTCCTTGCACTCTATGCTAGTCTTGAAACATTCACCAATAATCTACAGAGACCTACAAAAGCTATCAGAAGTACATTACTGCCCAAAAAATTTACAGAATCCTGCCAAACCGAAGTTCTATCCACAATTCTGATTTATTCACGAATTATCAGACTTCCTTGCACTCTGTACTAGTCTCCAAACATTCACCAACAATGGACAGGGACCTACAGAAGCTCCCAAAAGTCCATTACCCCCAGAAAATTTACAGAAACCTGTGCAATCTCATCAAACACCCCAAACCCTCTATACCCTCTAAAACCACCACCCTCCAAAACGGATAAACATCCCTCAGCCTCCATTTCTCGATCAACAAAACCGTCTTGCTAGCCGGAAGAACAATCACATCGTCTGCCCATGCTCGCCATCCGGCAAAGGAACGACATCCGTTTCCACGAACGAAGGATAGCCTCTCTCTGCCCACGGGAAGAGGCACGGTATCCCTGTTTTCGCGATGAATATCGACTGGGGTCCCTTTGAATCCACGGCCGAAGCCAACTACGAGGACCGGCCATTATGGTTGGCTTTGATAACGGGTCAAGCACAAAGCGGCGTTTGTAGAACGAGCAGCCGGTCGAATCGCTTAATTTCGACGTGATCCTGATCGGTCCACGGTGATCCCGTCTCCTTATGGGGGAACAAAGAGGCGGTTGCAGTGACCGGAGGCACGATTAAGACCGGTTGTTTGCGACTGACCCGTTGTAGCCGTGGATTGTGTCGGAACACGGGCTTATATTGCAGGATGAATTAGGGTACCGATGATTGGCATTGGTTTCTAATCGGAGGAACTGCTTCCATCCCGAGATGCAATTTAGACGTGTACCGATTAGGGTTACTGGTGGGAAGGATTGCTTGGAAATTTTTTATTTCTTCAAATCCTAACCTAACCTCCATGGGGTATTACATTTACTACAATTACCATTGGAATTGGATTACAATACTACAATTGGAAATACCTATTTTTATTTTTTCGTTAAAATAATGTTGATTGGGTTTTAATTTTTATTATTTACATATGTAAAACTTATATTTGGTACTAGTATTAATTAAAGTTAGGATTGCTAACCCAAAGAATTAATTTCGGATTTTTTATTATTTGAAAATCGGTGGATATATGTTAAAATATTATTTTTACCCAAACACTTTAATTTTTATTATTTATCTGTACAAAATTCAGAGAGATATTATACCATGAGATATTGCGAAGTGAATAAGGGTAACGATGATTAGGGTTGGTTTTCAGTGACAGAAATTATTAGAATCCTTAGTTAAATTTAATTATTAATTTAAAAATATAATTATTAATTATAATTAATTACCAAATATGTAAAAATATTATTTTTATCTAAACACTTTAATTTTTATTATTTATCTGTACAAAATTCAGAGAGACATTATACCATGAGATATTGTGAAGTGAATAAGGGTAACGATGATTAGGGTTGGTTTTCATTGACAGAAATTATTAGAATCCTGAATAAAATTTAATTATTAATTATTAATTAATTACCAAATATGTGAAAATATTATTTTTACCCAAACACTTTAATTTTTATTATTTATCTGAACAAAATTCAGAGAGACATTATACCTTGAGATATTGCGAAGTGAATAAGGGTAACCATAATTAGGATTAGTCTTTAGTGACAGAAATTATTAGAATCCTGAATTAAATTTAATTATTAATTGAATTTTAATTATTAATTTAAAAATATAATTACTACTTATTAATTAATTACCAAACCTGTCAATATAATTAGGTTCAGACTTTTCGTTTTTATACTTAATGAAAACACGTGGCATCTGTTAATGAAATTAATATTAATTAATACCGTGTAATCATCTTCATCGCGGCTCTTCAATCATCGTTATCTTATCTTAACAAAATTTCAGCATCTATTATACATCGATCGATTCGATATTAACATGATGGAAGCTTGAAATAAATTTAAGGAATTCCTTCGAGTGAAAATTATAAGCTCGGTTGATGGATCCTCCGTAAACATAAACGGGAGTCACTCTTTCGGCGTAACATTATAGCTTTTACAGCCATCTTAAAGCAAGGTGAAAAAGCTGTGAATAATCGGTGGAAGTCTCATTGGCTGACATGACGCGTGGATGATGATAATTAAAATGTAAAGTGGAATCATAAAAATGAATTGCCTGTGCAGGGACAGTTTAGATTTTCTTACCGATGGCTGCAATTACTTTTAATTGCTAGGAATCCTAATTTATTTCCAGCTAGCATACCCCTCGCTCCCAGTGTCATCCATTTAACTTCCACGAGCAGTGGATTAATTTTCGCAGCGTGCTGTTAACGATTAACAACTTATCTTTCTACGAAAGTCGCCTTCGCTTCTTTCCTCGTCAAAGAAAGGACACTCGTTCATCATTACACGCGGTCACGGAATTCCAGAGCGGTAATAACAATCCTAGGGACTTTTTTACTCGTCCTCCCATAGAATATTTGTCTCGTAAACATCGCATATGTAACGGTAATATTAGAATTTTATTACCTTTACGAATTTCTGATCGTTCATATATATATGATAATTAAAATCGTAAGGAATTTTTTAATTTCTTCCTCGATCAAAAAATTTCTCACCATAAGACTGCAATTTAATGGCAAAAAGTTAGGAAATCCTGTCAATCATCACAGTCATCCCACAATTTTTTGGTTCAATAAATTTACCAACCAACGTACCCCAAAATTTCAATTATAAAAATAATAAAAAGACAGCAATAACGATTTTTCATTTATCCATGTTTACTATACAAAATTTCACTCGTGTTATTTAACCTTTTAGATACGGTGCACCACTATAGTAGTTTTCGTGCTAAGCATAAATTTGAACGGTACGTCACTATAGTGGCTTCCGTGGATATTAATTTTTGATAGGATTATACGGTTTTTGGTTTATTTCTCATTTATTTCACTTATACCACGTGTTCCATCGTATTGTAAAAATCCATTAAAACTGAGAAAACGTTGCGAATTTATGTAAAAAAAATGATATAAGACGAAAATCGGGGTGCTTGCATTTTCTTGGCATACACAGTGGGGGACACTGCCAATCATCCCAACCATCCCTCACTCTTTTGCTTGAATAAATTCATTAACCAACGTACCTCAAAATTTCAATTATAAAAATAATAAAAAGACAGCAATAAAGGTCTTTCATTTGTCCATGTCTACTATACAAAATTTCACTCGTGTTATTTAACCTTTTAGATACGGTGCACCACTATAGTAGTTTTCGTGCAAAACATAAATTTGAACGGTACGTCACTATAGTGGCTTCCGTGGATATCATAATTTTGGATAGGATTATACGACTTTTGCTTTATTTTTCATTTATTTCGCCTAAACCACATTTCCTGTCGTACTATCACACCGTTAGAACTAAACAGAAAGTTACAAATTTTTCTAAAAAAAAAAAGAAGAAAAATGATAGAAGGCGAAAATCACGGTATTTGCATTTTCCTGGGAGATACAGTGGGGAACACAGTGGGGGACGAACGCGCCATATCTAAAAAGGTTAAAAGAATTAATTAGTTAATTGTATATAAGTAACAAAATAAAAATTCGAGGAGTAAGATTGAGAAAAATTTGTTCGTTGGTTTCAAAAATTTGTCCCATGAGAGCCCGATACACGATGGCAGGAAATGGCGAGCATAGCGCGAATTTCCGCGGACCCTCGTGTGGGATTCTTGGTGGAATGTTTTGCACGGAAGCCCAATATGAGCAGCGCGACGTCGAACGAGTGGAAAAGGGCGAATGGTTCACCTTTGATCACCGACCATTCCAGAGTCCCGCAATTATGTACCCTCTAATTACTATATTTGGCCGGCGCGTTTCAGCCGGCCAATTTCCAAAATGGAACGTATCCTTGGACGAACGCTGTTTCCACGAGTCCGTTGCAGTTTGACAAACGATCAACCGATTGTGTGCACAGTGGTGAAACACGGTTTCGATTTCCCTCTAATTCCAATTTCTCCTTTCTTCCCTTTCGCGTGGAATAATTAACCAAGCTTAGAATTCTTGCGAAGCTTCCTCTCGATTTTTCATTGAGCAGATTCCAGTGGAATAAATTTTGAGAAAACATGAAGATTTTGGGACAATTGTCGAGCTCCAAAATTTTTCATAATTTTCTTCGTAATATTCTCTGTTAAATAAATCTCAATGCTATTTGTAAATTTTTGTAAGTGCGAAAATTTTGAAACAATTGTCGAAATTTGGAATTTTTTAAGGGGAGGAGGATTTTTGTGTTCTTTATTGAGTAAATTTCAGTGGAATAAATTTTTGAATAATCAGAAATTGTAGAATAATTGTGACATTTGGAATTTTTTTATAGCTTTCTTACTGTTTTTCGTTGAATAAATTTTAGGGAAATTAATTTTTCGAAGAATCGAAGTTTAGAATTTTTCAAAGTCTTTCTTCCTATTTTCTACCGAATAAATTTTAGTGAAATTAATTTTTGGAAGAATCAAAGTTTGAAACTTTCCTATAGCTTTCTTTCCATTTTTTCGAAGAATCGAAGTTTGCAATTTTTCTATGGCTTTCTTCCTATTTTCTACCGAGTAAATTTCAGTGAAATTAATTTCTGGAAGCATCAAAGTTTGCAATTTCCCTATGGCTTTCTTCCTATTTTCTACCTAGTTAATCTCAGCGAAATAAATTTTGAAAGAATCAAAGTTTGGAACTTTCCTATGCTTCTCTTCCCATTTTTTCGAAGAATCGAAGTTTGCAATTTTCCTATGGCTTTCTTCCTATTTTCTACCAAGTAAATTTCAGTGAAATTGATTCCTTAAAGCATCAAAGTTTGCAATTGTCTTGTGGCTTTCTTCCTATTTTCTACCTAGCCAATCTCTGCGACAATCAATTTTTGGAAGAATTGAAGTTTTAAATTTTCAATATCTTGGTATTTGGAATTTTTCAGTGTTTTAGTAGGTTTCAATGGAAGACTTCTTGATTTTAATTTTTCTTTTTTACTCTTCCTTCCATTCTAAATAATTTTTAAATTATTAAAATTTCTATCGAGTGCTCGGTTAATCGTCTATTGGTCGATTTAAATAGAATCGTGAGAGAAATAAGAATTTGAAGAAGTCAAGCGAGGAAGATTTCCGTTTGCAGACAACGGAGATTAAAGTTGACAGCCGCATCCAACGGCAGGAGTCATGAATTTTGAAAAAGATTAAACTTCCATCCCCTTAATTTCCGTTAGCGTCCAGTCACTGAGACGGGAGAGGAAGACGGGCTTTAATGATATTTTTTACCCTCGAGGAGAATCCTCTCCTCGGATAGCCCCGGGAGAGTAATGGCAGAGTGAAAAATGAGACAGCGATCTAGTAAAAATAAGTACAATGAAACTCTACTTAACAAATGAAGTGTCTTCCTTAGAAAGATATTCCCCTAAGTGCTAACACGATTATGACAGCGATTAATAATTTTTTCTCTCTCCATTCATTCACGTTCTCGATATCTTTTCCTTCCATTTTCTTATTTACACCTGTGTCTGTTTATTTATTATACTTATCTGCGCGACAAAATATGACTGAGTTAACGATTATGCTACTTGTTTCAACTATGTCACATTCTGTCACAATTTTTGCATTTTTATTGCATGTTGTTTACTATAGCTTTTATTATAGCATATTGTAGAATATTCCATATAACACAGGTATTCGTTAACCTGTTCACCTATACTATATTTTTCTATAGTAGAACTTGTTAGTGTTGGATGAAATATTAATAACAATAAGAACATTTCTTTATTTAATTACAAAGATTATCAAAACACAAATATTAAGTTTGAATATTATTAATTTATCACAATCACATGCTCACACCTCTTCTCACTATTAAAACCCAATTGCAACTGACCTATGCCTTTTTCTTGGCACTGACGAATATATTCGTCGAGAGGGAAATTAGGGAACCGTGTTAAATTTGTAAATAAAACCACAAAATTGATAAAAATCTTACAGGAAAGTATGCTAATCTAATTTCACTCGTAGTATTATCTCTGTATTTAAGTTATTTTCAATTTCATTAAATATTGTAAAATTGTATTTTACATTATCCACTTTGATCATTTCCTGTACTTGGAATTATTTTTTCCAATCGGTGCATACCTCGTTAATATTCAATGAACATTATTATTATTATACTCGATATCACATAATCTATAATACAAAATAAAAGCATGAAAATGTTAACCAAGGGGGGACCTATTTTCTACTTGAATGACTCGATCATTTTACAGATAATCGCACAGAATAAAAATCCGAAATTTATTTTAAAATTTATGAAGCTCGAAATATCAATCAAATGCTTCGATACCAAAATTTTTTAAATTTAGAAGATCGAGAGTTTAACCTTCGCACTCGACGATTTTTTGGCTAAGAGTAGAAATTCAAAGATTCTCTAGTAAAAAACTGAGGATACTTTTTTAAGCAGTAAATAAAAAATTTTATGATAATAGAATTGTAGAATTATTTATTTGATTTCGATACTTTGCACACTGTTACATTACATTAAATTTTATATATTAATTAATATCGATCTTCGAAATTTTATGAAATAGTCACTGAAGATCACCCCTCGACGACTTTTTCGTTGAAGAAAAATAGTAATTCGAAGACTTTCTGTCATAGAATTGACGAAATTTTTAAAATGGTAAATGAGAAATCATATGCAAATTAAGACGTAGAATTATTTTTCTTCGACATTCCACGCATCGTTGGGTATTTTTATATTTGATATATTAATTAACGTCGATCTTTAGAATTTGATTAAATGGTGACTGAGAATCACCTCTCGAGTGCAAAGGATTGAAATGCCTTTCTGCAACGAATTCTTCACTTACTCCATTTTCTTATATCAGAACCAAATTTTTAGGTTATCTTTTATTTAGGTTAGGTTATCACAGGTATCGAGTATATTATTTGGAAAATATTGTACAGGGATAAATAAACGTATGGATCCCGAGTAATCGAAGAACTTGAAGGAAGAATTCCGTAGGCACAGCGAGGAAGTTCGTGGACCATGCCACTTTCCGGTCGCGAAGGGGACGATATAACGGGTGAGGCAGGTACGACGTCCGAAACAGAGCGTGGAGGTACTTAGCGAGCAAAGTGTCGCGTGTTACATGAAGTAACTTAAGATCACTTTGCTGCTCCCACCGTGTAACCCAAGAGCCTTCTTTGGCTTCGGTTTCCACGAGAAATCGGAGAGGCCGGTGCACGGCAGTCGCTGTCTACCTTCGGCTCACCCTTTTCTTCCATCCTTCCCTCATCTCCATTTCTCTCTCCTTTCTCTCTCTCCTGTTTCCTGTTCTTCTTTCCGATCTACCTGTGTGTTGACGCTTAGCCGACCACTTAGCCTGGATCATTCGCTCGTGTGTATCATCAAAGAGATATTAGAGGGAATTTAGCATAGCAGATTATGGGGTAGTAGGTCTCAGGCGTGTGCTACAGAGGTACGTTTCTTGGTCGGAGAGTTGGAGAGAACGGAAATTTCCTGAATTTTTGGATTTTACGAATTTTTTGGTGGATACAGGTAGTTCATTGGGGAACGAAGACGCTAGAGCTCGGATATAATCGATGGGAGGCTCAAGGTCGCTCTGCAGTAACCTCCTACCACACTTCCCTTGTAGTTTTCCTGTCTCATATATCCTTTTTCCTTCTTTCCTTACATAGGAAATTCGAAACTGTAAGTTTGGATGAGGTTAATTACTTAATTTTCCTAATGCTTTCTAAAAATTGTTCTTTGGGAAACGATACAGATTACCAGGTCTCACTACGTGAAGGTGGCTACGCTTCGAGACCCGGACATACGCTCTAGTGGCGCGACCTACTGGTGCTATCCGTAGCAAAAATACCCTAACCTAACTCGGAGTGAAACAAGTTAAAGCGAATTTACTGACTTTATTATATTTCGTGTCTTATATAAAATTAGATTAGAAAGTTCGTAAAGGACGTGCCTTTACGATACAATCATAAAAGTTCATAAGTTAGTTGCAGAAATTGGGTAACTATTTAATTTTCCAATGAAGATTAGAATTATAACGATCAGCGCCATCTGTGATTTTGGACTGGAAACTTGGGCTTTGTTAAAAATTTCAGTCAACGCCATCTATGATTTTGGACTGGAAACTTGTACTTCGTTGGAAATGTCAGTCAGCGCCATCTATGATTTTGGACTGTAACACAAGCTTTCGATCCAAAATCATAGATGGCGCTGACTGACATTTCTAGGAGTTTGTATCAGGATAACATAACATGAATGGAGGTCCGACCGATTCCAAGAAATGACGTCATTTCCAAGAACTGAGCGGACACTACTTTTGCCGTCTCTGTGAGAATTTTTCGACCGATTTCGCGATCTTGTATCGGGAGAACATGACATTATAGGAGGTTGCTCACCGAGACAGTTCCAAGAAATGACGTCATTTCCTAGAATTCTCGGACAATACTTTTACAGTCTCTGCGATAATTTTTCGGCTGATTTCGCGACTTTGTATTAGGATAACATAACATGAAAGGAGGTATTTCGAGGACAATACTTTCGCAGTCTCGACATGAAATTTTCGGTCGATTTTACGATTTTGTATTAGAATCTCATAAGATGATTGGAGATCGTGCGCCGATAGATTTTCCAGGAATGACACCATTTCCAAAATTTCTTTCGTTTTAACTTTCGTCGGATTTGCCATGCATCCGTCCCCCACGTTTGATTTTACAAATAAATTTGTACATTATACTTACCCTGGAGTACTTACCTTAAATACTTACCCTGATTTATCTTAATTTGTGTATTAATTCTACAGATATTGCCCACTCTTTATTTTCAAAGTTCAAAGGAAACATTGAAAATTTACAAGAGATAGGATATATCTTAAACTTTGCGCGTAGCACTTAGCTTGGTATCGTTTTCGAAAGATTTCTCTTTGGAAAACGATACCAATTACCAGGTCTCACCACGTGGAGGTGGCTACGCATCGAGACCCGACATGCGCCCTAGTGGCGCATCCTACTGGCGCTACCTGTATCAAAGGTACCCTAATCTAACTTGGAGCGAATTAAGTTAAAATGACTCTACTGACACTTTATTATATTTCGTGTCTTACAAAAGGGGTTTCGGTTCGGTATACTGAAACTCTACTGTCGCAACGCTAAGATATTTTCAAGTTCCCATAAGAATAGGGAATGAAATATCAAACACGCGAGCTAATAGAAAATCGCGACGCGCCCGAACGAGTTCGCGATTATTCGAAAGACCGACTAGCCTAGGCGATGTACTCCCGTGTACAGAGATAACTTCATACCTCGGCACCCTCCCGATCGGGCCTAGCTCAATTCCAGTCACTGTCGCACTCGCCAAGACTTACACGTGGACCAAGGATAGTCCCTGAACCAATGAAACTTCTAGTGTCAACGCGAGGGCCCTGCTGGGCGGTTGCCGGCCAAGACAGACACTTCGCATCCCAGCCACACGGGGTAGAACTTAATCATCCCTGTGGTCTAACCGTAGATGGTACTAGTCCGTCAGCCAGCATGTGCCCGAGCCCCAGTCGCGTACGACTTAGGCAGCGGACCGCCCCGTCGAGGTCAGAAGACGCACTGATCCGAGGGGGTCACCCTGGAACCCGATGCATGACGAGATTGACAGTGACTGGAAATGAGTGTCGGAGACGAGTCGTGAGGATGACTTACGAAGCATGTACTTATCGAGTACACGAGAGCACGTCGCGTAGGCTAGTCGGTACTTACGAACGATCGCGATTATCGCGAGAACAATTATGTTCTATTTGCTAAACGAGGGGGATAAGAAAATGATAGAGAATTTATAAATTTCGCTCCAAGTTAGGTAGCTTACCTTTGTACAGATAGCGCGCACATGATACTTAGTCTATGGATCTATCTTATGATTACTTAAAAGTAAACGCACGCATCGTTCATTGATGTGTCGCAAACAGAATCTTGAGAAACCTAAAAGCTAAAACAGAATATATTATTGTTAATATGTAGCTGAAAGGAAAGGGATTAGTACGAGGAAACCATCAAGGATAATAACCAAATGGAACGAGCAAGCCAACGACGAGACCTGAGCAACATAACTACGAGACAGAAACATTCCAACGGTGAGATATAAACATACCAACGAGGAAGCGCTCGAGTATTATACGAAATACTCGAACGCTCTAACGAAAACAAATCGAACGGAAGTCGTAAAATTTGTGAAAGGAAAGATTTAGCCAACGATGAGACATAAGTAAACCAACGACGAAGCATTCGAATATTATACGAAATACTCGAATGCTGAAACAAAGACACATAGAATGAAAAAAATAAAATCTGCAAGAAGAAATTATTGTTAAATTATTTAAGAGAGTGGACAATGGCCACTGAATAGCCATTGATCTAGCCAACGATGATATACAATACAAATAAACCAACGACGAAGCATTCGAATATTGTACGAAATACTCGAATGCACAAACAATGAAAACTAGAATGAAAGAAATAATATCTGAAAAAAGAAAGATAATTAAAACCTGAAAGAAAAAATAATTAGTACCTGAAAGAAGGAATTATTATTAAATTATTCAAGAGAGTGGACAATGGCCACTGAATAGCCATTGATCTAGCCAACGATGATATACAATACAAATAAACCAACGACGAAGCATTCGAATATTGTACGAAATACTCGAACGCACAAACAATGAAATCTAGAATAAAAGAAATAGAATCTGAAAGAAGAAAAATAATTAAAACCTGAAACAGAAAGAAAAAATATTAACGCGCACCTTCCGAAGTCGAACCGACAACTGGCTCGAGCCTTTACGCGGGCCCCTTATATAGAGGCGGCCGGCCGAAAATCGGCGAAAATTTCCGAACTTTACCGATTTCTTTAAAAGTTACTTTTTCGCTTTAATAACTAACAATTTATTAACTTTTTCGACTTTTATCGTTAATATACTTTGCACACTATTTGTTATCAACAATTTTAATTTGTTATGAGCAATAAATTCATTAATTTATTAACTTTTTGTAAGTTATGAATACATTCTAACACAAATACGTCGTTTGTTAAGTAGTAGCTAATAATGTATTAAATTTTTTTACTTTTATCGTTAATATACGTTGAAAAATATTTGTCATTAACAATTTGAATTTATTATTAACAATAAGTGTAGCAGTTTATCAACTTTATGCAAATTTTGCATAAATACGTTATATATACTAGCAATAGCCTATAATTTAGTAATTTTTCCACTTGTATTGTAAATTTACATTGTGAACAATTTGTTATTAACAATAAGTGTATTAATTTATAAACCTTTCCCAAATTATAGTCACATTTTAACATTGGTACGATATTTATCAAGTAATAACCGATAATTTATTAATATTTTTAACCTTTATCTTTAATATACGTTGCAGAGAATTTGTTACTAGCAATATTAATTTGTTATTAGCAACCAGTGTAGCAATTTATTAAGTTTCTGCAAATTATACATTGCAAATTTTAAACACTTTAACACAAATAAGTTATATGTACTAGTAATAACCAATAACTTAGTAATTTTTTACTTGTATTATAAATTCACGTTGTGCATAATCTATTATTCACGATATTAATTTATTATTATTAATGAAATTTGTACATTATACTTACCTTGCAGTACTTACCTTAAATACTTACCTTCATTTATCTCGATTTATGTATTAATTCTACAGATATTGCCCGCTCTTTATTTTCAAAGTTCAAAGGAAACATTGAAAATTTACAAGAGATAGGATATATCTTAAACTTTGCGCGTAGCACTTAGCTTGGTATCGTTTTCGAAAGATTTCTCTTTGGAAAACGATACCAATTACCAGGTCTCACCACGTGGAGGTGGCTACGCGTCGAGACCCGACATGCGCCCTAGTGGCGCAGCCTGCTGGCGCTACCTGTATCAAAGGTACCCTAATCTAACTTGGAGCGAACTAAGTTAAAGCGACTCTACTGACACTTTATTATATTTCGTGTCTTACAAAGGGTACTTCGATTCGGTATACTAAAACTTTACTGTCGCAACGCTAAGATATTTTATTTCAATAGACTCTGATATTTCCAAGTTCCCATAAAAATAGAGAAGGAAATATGAAAGACGCGAGCAAGTGAAAAATCGCGACACGCCCGAACGAGTTCGCGATTATTCGAAGACCGACTAGCCTACGAAACGTACTCCAGTGTACAAGACAATTTCATGCCTCGGCACCCTCCCGATCGTGCCTAGTCCATATCCAGTCACTGCCGTACTCGTCAAGACTTACACGTGGACCAAGGATAGTCCCCGAACCAATGAAACTCCCAGAGTCGATGCGAGGGTCCAGCGGGGCCTTGCAGCCAGACAGACACTTCGTGTCCCTGCCCCAAGGGGTAGAACTTAATCATCCCAAGTGGTCTGACCGTAGACACTATGCCCGTCCAGCTGTAGGCCCATGCCCCAGTCGCGTACGACCAGGGTGCTGGACCCCCGCATCGAGTCCAGAAGAAACAGAGACCCGAGGCCCACCGTGGAACTCGATGCATGACGAGGTTGACAGTGGCTGGAAATGAGTGTCGGAGACGAGTCGTGAGGATGACTTATGAGACGTGAAGTTGTCGAGTACAAAGGAGTACGTTGCGCAGGCTAGTTGGAACTTAAGAATGATCGCGATTATCGCGAGAACAATTATGTTCTATTTGGTAAACGAGGGGGATAAGGGAGGAAGAATATAAAATGTATACATTCGCTCCAAGCTAGGTGGCTTACCTTTGTACGGATAGCGCGCACATGATACTTAGTCTAGGGATCTATCTTATGATTATTTAAAAATAAATGCACTCCGCGTCGTCCATTAATGTGTCCCAAATGAAGTCTGGAGGAAACTTAAGAATCTTAGAAACCTAAAAGCTAAAACAGAATATATTATGGTTAATAAAAATCTGAAAGGAAACGGATTAGTACGAGAAAAGAAAACGAAGGAATAGAAACCATGAAGGTTTACCAAGTGGAAGGAACAAACCACCGATGAGACAGAAATAAACCAATGACGAAATATTCGAATTTAGAAATAAAGATAAATAGGAAAGAAAAAGATATCTGAAAAAAAATAATTAAATCCTGAAAATAAAATAAATATTAAACCTGAAAAAAGAAATTAGACCTGAGAAAGAAAATTGTTAACAACCCAACGATGAGACATTCGAATATTAAACGAAATATTCGAATTGTCAAATAAATATGAATAAAAATAGAAATCTGAAGAGACAAAATTATTAACAATTCAACGATAAGACATTATCAACCCAACGATGAAACAAAGGAATGAACGACAAAAGATTCGAATATCATACGAAATATTCGAAATTCCGAATAGAAATAAATAGAAACAAGAAAAAATCTGAAAAGAAAAAAATAATTAAATCCTGAAAATAAAAAAAAAATTAGACCTGTAATGAAAAATTATTAGTAAATTGTTTAAGGGGGTGGAAGTGGGTGGGGTGGCCAACCCCACCTCACTTCGGACCCACCCCCGTTCCCGCACACGGAAAAATTTAGATGTTACACTCGCGATGCCAAACCGGCAAATGGCTCGACCAGCGCTCCGTCGCCCTTTATATAGCCACGGATCGGCCGAATCCCCCACCCCTATCGAAAATTGCCGATTTTATTAATTATTAATTCTCCGCTCTAATAACCAATAAATTATTAAATTTTTCACTTTTATTATAAATATACGTTGCGAGCAATTTGTTAATAACAATATTAATTTGTTATTAACAATATATTTAATAATTTATAAACTTTTTGCAAATGATAGATACATTTTGATACAAATATATGTTGTAAGTTCAAGTAATAGCCAATAATTTATTAATTTTTTCATTTTTATTATTAATTTACATTGCGAACAATTTGTTAATAACAATATTAATTCGTTATTAACAATTGGTGTAATAATTTATAAACTTTTTGCAAATGATAGATACATTTTGACACAAAAATATATTATAAGTTCAAGTTATAGCCAATAATTTATTAATTTTTTCATTTTTATTATAAATATACATTGCGGGCAATTTGTTAATAGTAATATTAATTTGTTTCTAACGACAAATATGATAATTTATAAACTTTATTTATGCTTTTAGAATACAAATCAGTACATTTATATCAAGTATTTTTATTCTTTAAGAGATTTCTTATTAACAATTTCAATTTATTGTTAGTAATAAATTTGACAATATATACACACTTTTTAATTTTGTGACAGTCTATTCGATGTTTAAACTTTAATTTCTTAATTTAAGTGCGATTCGAATAATAGTATTCCAGAGTTGGACTTTTTAAATCCCTTTTAATTCATAGTCCCATAAAACAACAACAAAAATTATACATAAATCCATAACAATCGTTGTGAAGTAAGACTTCCACCTATTAATCCACCTCAAAACCAATCCACCTCAAAAATTTTCTAACCTCCATAGAGTTTTTTGAATCTATAAAACAATTTATAGAAAAGATACCCCTATCTTCATAGCCGCTGCAACGAGATAAAAAGATTTTGAAAAATTCCATCCAAAAATACAAAAGCCCTCGGTTAACTCTTTAAAATTAGCCTAAATGGACTGTCTCCCTTCCAATTCATGGTTACTTATAATTACCTGAACGGTTCTCGTTTCACGTACCTGTTACCAACGTTCAAGACTGTAAAACGGAACCGTCGTACTATTTCACACAACAAAGTTGAAGACACGAACCGCGAAGATGGACCATTTCCCAGTGAGAATTAGCCTAAACGGGCTGCTTAAATGACCATTTCCCAGCCGATCTTTTTCCCGCAAATTGGATCTTGACGGGCTCGTCGCTTCACGGGTAAGGGGACGAATTTCGTCGGGGACCGAGGGACCGGGAATTTTTGACCGATCCGTCACCATTTCCGGCCCCCGCGTTGTCTTCTTCCGTAGAGAATGGCCGCCTCTCCATGCCGATCCACTTCACGGTCCAATTTTTCCTTCCCGTTTCGCGTGAGACCACGCCATTATTTCCAGCAGCGCCCCGGCCTGATTCCCATTCGAATCATCCTCCGCGTTTTCTGCGCATGACGAAACGTCATTTTCACTATCTACCATGAAGTAATGAATACACGGGACAGGTGATTTCGTTCGTTTTGTTCCTTTGTTGCTCGCCTTAGCTGAATCCTCGCTGAAATTGCTCTCGCGAGGCTTTGGCAGCGGCGAGTTTTACGAAAGTGCCTTTTTCTTCGTGTCTCGTATTCTTCGAGGGTTTAATGGCTCGCTTTTATGGTGGAAACGGGTGATACCGACCATGTTGCTTCTTATGTACGGATTAATCGTGGTTCTCCATGCTTAGGAGTCTTTGGACGACGTTGTTCCAAGATTCTTCGCACGTAGAATGGCACTGGGCCATTTTTAATTTTTATGGGATGTTTATAGGAATTATTTATATGGTTTTATTCTTAACTCTTCACTGTAGACGATTTTTTCGTTACAGAAAAATAGTAATTCGAGTACTTTCTGCCATAAAGTCGACGATATTTTTAAAACAGCAAATAAGACATCGTATGTAAATTAAGACGTATAACTATTTTGCTTCGATATTCCACGCATCGTGCATCGTGCAAATGGTTAATTTGGAGTTGATTTCTTATAATTATGTATTTAAATTTCCGTGTTTCTTTTAATCCCTATTTTTACCAGTTGATACAATTCTTCGTAATTTTTGTATTTAAATCAATGGGGAATAATGGAACGACGAATTTATTTTCTTTGCTTCCATTTCTTAAAACTTGATTTTTAAATTAAAGTATATTTTCTCAATGACAAAAATACATGGAAAAATTATTTTTATTAATTAATCTTCAAATTTATTTTTAATACTAATTTAATACTACCGTGCTGCAACGAAAGGTAGCAAGAGGGAAGATAAATTAACAAAACCATTCATCGATTATCGTTTTTTCGAGACAACGAACCCCGAAAAGATGAGAAGCATTCTCCCAGAAAGGAAAACAATTTCTAAAAGTCTCTTGCTGCCCAAAAAGAAACAGAAAAGTAGACTGCATTTCAGCAGAAGCGAGCACCATAACTCTCCCCGTGAGCCATTTCATACGCAAAATTGCGCACAGTTGCACGGGCCATGGGATATTCGCGATTTAGCGGAAAATTTCACGAGCAGCGCTGCACGACGAAGAGAATACGATTCTTCGGCAATTTCTTCGGATTGGGTGGTGCACGATCGCGTTCTGTTTCTTACGAGGGAAATTAATCCCTTTCGCGAACGGGCTTCCGCCAATATCCGGATGGAGGACGCCGCTTCCGGTCGATTTAATCTCCACCGATGAACCACGTGATTCCCGGAGTGCCGATAACTCGGTTAGGAAGTTGGATTAATAGAAACTTTTCCTCGCAAAATGCCACCCACGCGGAGAAAGTTAGTAACTGTGCTATCGATTATGAGCCTCGGTTTTTTCCCTGCAACTCGTCGTGGATAGAAAACGAATAGCTTTTTTCCGCTGTTATTCGCGAAAGAGAATTGCTGGGACTGTTTAGGGAGAAATGATTGGAAAGGATTATGGGAATTTATGGAATTGTTTATGCGATTGGAAATTGGGTAAATTGTTTGGGAGAATTGTCCAATTACCTCATATTCCTATTATATTATCTTTTTTTCTTAAATAATTGAAAAAGAGTTTTGGAAAATATTTTAATAATTTCAAATCGATTGTAATAATTGTGAAAATAATTTTTAGTATTAAAATAAATTCTAAAAATATATTTTAATAACGAAGGTAAATTAATTGGAATAATTTAAACAATTTTATTATTATTATTTACTGTTTAGGGAGAAATGATTGGAAAGGATTATGGGAATTTATGGAATTGTTTATGCGATTGGAAATTGGGTAAATTGTTTGGGAGAATTGTCCAATTACCTTATATTCCTATTATGTCATTTTTTTTCTTAAATAATTGAAGAAAATATTTTAATACTTTTCTTTTAATATTTTAATAATTTCAAATCGATTGTGGTAATTGTGAAAATTAATTTTATTATCGAAATAAGTTCTAAAAATATATTTTAATAACGAATGTAATTCAGTGGAATAATTCGAATATCTTTGTTGTTATTATTATTTTTATTTTTATTAATTATAAATTACTTTATATTGAAGATTTTTATATTTTTCGTATTAGATGTTTGTTGTTTCTCTTTTAATTTATCGATTAAAATGATACCATAATGATATTTGTTTTTTGCAATATTTTAATTGTATGTTTGAAAAATACCTGAATAACGAGTGTTAATTAACTGGGATAAAGATGAGGTTTATGGAGGCCGGTGTTACAAATCGTTATCTCGGTGTTACATCCTCGCTACAGGTGTCGCTCGCGAAGAATCTGTAACGATCATGCTAATTTTCGTGTAGAAGCAGCCCGTGAAAATGCGAGAGAAAGTATGGCAAACGCGAATAAAACGAGGCGATGCAGCTGTACAAGCCACACCTGAAATTACACGCTGCGACTGAAACCCTATCTGGAATCGAAACTAATTAAATCACGTCGATTGCACTGTATTCTGGAACACATAATATTTCGAGAGATAATAAAAAGTCTAGCGGAAAGTGCAATAATTAGAAATAAAAATTCGATTCGTGCAAAGCATCCCGAGCAATTAATTTCTCTCGCGAATGTATATAAACACGCGTTGCAAATATTACGTAACACGTGTCGACGACAAAGGAATAATAAAAATCGCGGACGAATTTTGCTTCACAGCCGAAATTATATAACAAGCGACAAGTGAAATATCGCGGAGTAATTATTTTTTAATTATCGACACGGACCTGTCATAAAAACCGATATTATGCAAAATACCTATTGCGTGGAGAGCAGTCAACATCGTCATCAATCATACGCCATCTTTGAATACTTAACAGTAGATCTACCAATCCAGTCAAAATGAGTGGTCTCAGAATTTTCCCTTTTGCAATTACTAAAAATATACAGAACTGCGATTAATATATTTACTTATCTTCATTGTACCTCTAAAATTACTATTATCTATACCCTAATTTCTAAAACGAGTAATTATTTAAATAAAATTTGGGGAATTGGTATTTAAAAAGAAATGATTTATTAAATTTTAATTCGCAATAAAAGGTACCATAAAAATTCAGAAAAATTGTAAAATACTTAAGGCAGTGATAGACTATCTAATTTCTAAACCGAAATAATTTTTTAAATAAAATTTTGGGAATTGATATTTAAAGGAGAAATGATTTATTAAATTTTAATTCATAATAAAAGGTATTAGAATACTTAAGACAGAAGTAGGTATTATCTAATTTCTAAATCGCAATAATTATTTAAATAAAATTTTGGGAGTAGGTATTTTGAAAAAGAATGATTTATTAAATTTTAATTCGCAATAAAAAGTACTATAAAAATTCTAAAAAATTTTGGAATACTTGAGGCAGTAATAGACCTTATCTAATTTCTAAATGGAAATAATTTTTTAAATAAGATTTTGGGAATTGATATTTAAAAAAGAAATGATTATTAAATTTTAATTCGCCCTAAAAGGTACCATAAAAGTTAAAAAAGTTTTCTTTAAAAAATCATTGGTGATTTATTTTCATGTAACGTCCATCACCTCCATAATTGCAACGGTGTCACGTCTAATTAGCCGGAAAATAATTAGCTCGACGATTGAGACTTTCCATTGACAGACGTGGCCCGTGAAAAAGCGGGGAACCGCGGTTCTAAACAGCGCTGAGTCACGAGAAACGGTTTCATGCTCGACGTGAGGGGAAAAGAGGATTAGAAAAGTTGTCGATCATGATGATCGCTGACCGGAAAAATATGCGCGCGCTGTCGCTGCTATCGTGTTTTCTCTCATGCGAGTCAAAAAGAAGCGGAAAAAAGGAAAGGAAAAGGATCTAGGGAAAAATAGGGGGGCCTTTTATGCATCGCGGGGCACGCACACGTAGTCGTCGAATCGGCTAATTTCGTTTTTCTTCTAACCTCCATTCACCGCGGGCAAAAACCGCGGGACAGGCGAGAGAGCGTCCGCAGAGAGATTCGCTCAAGAAAATCGCTGTCCATAAATTTTACCAGTTAAAGAGGTTTCGAAGTTGCAGAAGAAAGTCGTGAAAATTTCATCACGCCCAAGTGGCATGGATCCAATCGATTTTTGATTCTATATTCCAGCCCGGATGCTGTTAAGTGATTAATTGCATTTAGAAATCCCTAGCCTGATTCCAAGATTCCATTTATGTATCTATAATAGGCACCCAATTCGAATGTTCCTCATAAAAATTTCACTTACTTTCAAAAATTTTCCAAGATTTTATCCGAATTATTAATTCGGATGAAATTTGGGATAATTTTCGGATAATTTTATCTAAAGATTCCAAGGGAAGATTTTGATTAAAAATTTCACCTGGATGGTTAATTTAATTATTCCAATTAAAGGTCCTTCTCGAAAATTTTAATCGAAGCTTTCGTATGATTTTATAATTTTATTACTTCGTACGGTCTTATAATTTTATTTCAAGATATTGTTTAAAAATTTTAATTGGAAATTCCACATAAACGGTTTGATGCTGCTTGAAGATTTAAATTGCAAATTTTACCCAAATATTCTAGTTGGATAATTTTACTCGGAGATCCTTTTCGAATATTTAAATCGGAAATTGAGGGAAAATCCTTTCCGCTTGAAAATTCGATTCGAATATAATTATGTGGGTTAATCGTTCATTATTATTAACAGAATCCGTCGTATTAAGAGTTCCACAGTGATTTCGTGATTCTTATGAAAGATAACCGCGTTAATCCGCCATGAAAGCTCGCTTCTTCTCGCGTCCGCGAAACTTTGCTCGTTTACACGACACGAGGGATGCGAGGGACGGGAGGGGAAAGAGAAAAAGAAGGTTCTTTTTGAAGCCGGGAATTTCTTTGAACTTTTCTCGCGTGGAAAGCGCCTTGGAAGACTCGAGAGGAGTGTCTCGCGACGCTTACGAAAGAATGCAACCCCCGTGCATTTTAACCCCTCTCTAATTAATGAAATTATTACTCTCCCGGGGAGAAACGAGTTTTTCTCAGTTTCACGGTGTTCCTTTTTTCTCGGGGAAACGTTTAAGCGGACTTGACTGCTCGCTTGAATGCAAATTTCAACGAAATTTTTGCCAGAAACAAGCGCGGATAATTAAATGCGATTTTAAAATGTCGAGAAGACGTTCGAGTAACGAGGTGAAAATCTCGAGGAACGCGAGAACGGGAACTAGAGTTTTCTTCTTTTCATAGAGAAACGAATCCAGGTTTCTTTAATTAAAACGTCTACGGCACGTTTAATTTTTTCGCCATCGCATTGATAGAAAAGGTAAACCGTTCCTGCTACCTGAGAATCTCTGAACCGCCCCCGTTGGCCACGATTCAAGGTTCTGCAAGAATACCAGCCCCCATTGGCCAGAGTTCAATATCAGACGGAGAATTGAATTAGAGTACGGAATGGAAATAACAGTTCATTAGAAACACCTTATACTTTATTATCTTTCACGCGATTGGAATGCCACCATAGTTCTCAATAATTATGTCGAAAATAAAAAATTATCTCTTCCAGATAAGTTAATAATTTTGTCGTTCAACCTTCTTATCTATTCTTCGCTATCTACGCTCTGAGCAATGTAGATTGCACTTGAAACTGCTATAATGTTTAAATCATAACACTTTTTCTCGCCATAATTATTCAATATTGATACAATCTTTTTTAGAAACAGATTTTAATTAAAAATAATCGTCTCGAACCTGTTCTGACATTTATAGAATAGAATATTGAGATAATTATGATGTCACATTATCATATTTATCATCTTTATCATCTATAGCGTTGAAAATAATTTTTTAATGGAAAATATTATATTTGAAACTATTCTAGAATTTTTATTGCGAATATTTTATTACCACTGGAATACAATAATTCTGTCATTTTCATCTTTTGCATAAATACCCCCAGAAATAATTTTCTGAATAAAATATTTCTTTGTTCTATCGTTTATACGACTATTTAAAGCTGTACTCTCAGAAATAAATTTTTAGTTAAATATATTATATTAGAAATATTTTATCGACGCTATAATCCAACAAACCCATCATCTTCGCCTTCAGAAACAATTTTCTGAATAAAATATTTTGCTATTTTACCATATATATGGTCATTTGAAATATTTTTATATCGTCATGATCCAACATCCCTATCGTTGTTATCTTGTTCATCTACATTTTCAAAAATAATTATCTAATTAAACATATTCCATTTGTACTTATTCCACGCTTTATATTATATTTGGAGTCCCAAAATTCACGCAAGAAATAATTTTGATCGTAAGCACAGGTTTTAAATTAAAAATTAAAAATAAAGACGCATTGTTCTATCGTGTAGCACTCCATTTTTAATAACCCTGAATTATCAGCTATCACACTGTCTTTTCTCATTGTCAACACTTTACCACACAAATGGTGTAAAATTGAAATCTTGCGTGAATTTTGCGACACCTTATATAACCTTTTTCTCATAACATACTATCCAATATCTCCAGTCCCATCACACCCCTCATCTACACCCCCAGAAATAAAGAAACGTCTTCCTAAAAAACAAAATATTCTATCTGAACCTGTGTAACAATTTACATATGTCGCAGATCCAATATTTCCATCGTCATTTTCCTTTCCTACACTCGGAAAATCAACCTTCTGATACAATAACATCCCCTTGAACCTCTCACCATGACTCATGTCGCGAAACATTTCCCCCAACACCCCTGTCGTCATCGCCGGCATCAAAAACAGCTTCCTAGCAAACTATACTCCAGCAAAGATTATTCTCCTATCCTTCCCAGAAAGTCACGAGAGTCCAACGACCGCGGCCACCCCCAGCACCCCTGCACCCTCGAAGCTGGCAACAGTTAGCCATCCTCGACAGCGACTGCAGCGAATTAACATCTCGAGACACTCGTGGAAGAAACGAGCGCCATGTCGGCTGAAAGGCCGAGGAACCGTTCCTTGGTCGCGTTTTCCTTTGAGACCGGGCTCCGGCCACTCGAGAAGCCTGTCCTTTGAGCCGCGTTCCTCGAGATGGAAGCCACCCCGTGACAAGAACGCATCCCCGGCTGCAGCGATGCACGGGCGCCGCTCGTTAATACGTAAAAATCCCTTTTTACCCCTACGAGGCCGGCGCTGGACCACGTGTCGAGAACCACCCCAGTCGTCATGGCAACCCCCGTCAGATCTCGCAGACGGCGAACACGCCGTGCTGCTCGCAGCCGAATCAGGAACGTAACTTCCGCGTCGCTGGCCCTTTGTTACTCTCGGATCGACTGCTCCGCCGATTCCACGCGAGTTTTCCTCGCTGCTCGATAGAAAAGGGTTCCTCGTCGTTCTTTCCTCCGGTTCTTTCCTAATGTCTCGCACTCATAGATCGCCTTCGCGTGGAGTAGCTCGGGGTTGTTTGCTCAGTACAAGTTCATTGGTCCTGGACAAGTGTTTTTCGTCGTTTTGAGTGTTTTTGAAACGATAGTTGATATTTTAGAATTTTTGTGAGATTTTTCGGATTCTTTTTTGAGGTGCGTTTGAGGAAATGAGAATTTTAGAAATGAGGTGAATATACGGATGAAATTACAATTGTATGAAATTGTATGGTGTTTTACACTGTACATTGCCCATTTTTAGGATTGGAAAAATTGTCGAGGATTGGAAAAATATATTTTTATTGTAATTTAGTAAATGTACTATGCAATGAGTGTAGTATACTATACTTGTAATATATATTATACTTATCATTTACTTAAACTATATTAGAGAGTAGAAATATTATATATCTACTTAAATATATATGTTATATATAATATTATATTATACTACAAATATAGCATAATGCAAGTACAGTACAGGTACTCGTATTATATCTATATTATAGTACAGGTTTAGTTCAAGTATAGTATAATATAGTTCATCATAATAATATATTAACCAACATACACCTAAGCAGTATTTCAAATAATTATTATATCACCAAAAACCAACAGAAGCTATAGTACAGCATAATGCAGATATAGTGCAGTTACTCTTGTTATATCTGTATCATAGTACAGGTTTAATTCAACTATAGTATAATATGATTCATCATAATAATATACTCTAACTAATTATACCTGAACAGCTATGTTTCAAAAGACATAAGTTAAATAAATTTCGAACAATTATTATACAACCAAAAACTAACAGAAATTGTAATATAATATAATACAGATATAGTACAGTTACACCTATTATACCTGTATCATAGTACAGATTTAATTCAACTATAGTATAATATGATTCATCATAATAATATACTCTACCTAATTATACCTGAACAGTTATGTTTCAAAAGACATAAGTTAAATAAATTTCGAACAATTATTATACAACCAAAAACTAACAGAAATTGTAATATAATATAATACAGATATAGTACAGTTACACCTATTATACCTGTATCATAGTACAGATTTAATTCAACTATAGTACAATATAATTCATCATAATGATATACTAACCACAGCTATACCTGTGCAACCATATTCCAAAAATATAATCCCCAAAAAATTTCAAGCAATTATTATATCATCAAAAAATCAGCAGAAACTATAGTATAGCATAATGCAGATACAGTACAGTTATTCCTATTATATCTGTATCATAGTACAGGTTTAACTCAACTATAGTATAATTATAATTCATCATAATAATATACTCTAACTAATTATACCTGAACAACTATGTTTCAAAAGACATAAGTTAAATAAATTTCAAACAATTATTATACAACCAAAAACTAACAGAAATTGTAATATAATATAATACAGATATAGTACAGTTACACCTATTATACCTGTATCATAGTACAGATTTAATTCAACTATAGTACAATATAATTCATCATAATGATATACTAACCACAGCTATACCTGTGCAACCATATTCCAAAAATATAATCCCCAAAAAATTTCAAGCAATTATTATATCATCAAAAAATCAGCAGAAACTATAGTATAGCATAATGCAGATACAGTACAGTTACTCCTATATTATCTACACATAGTACAGTTATAGTATAATTATAATTCATCATAATAATATACTCTAACTAATTATACCTGAACAACTATGTTTCAAAAGACATAAGTTAAATAAATTTCAAACAATTATTATACAACCAAAAACTAACAGAAATTGTAATATAATATAATACGGATATAGTACAGTTACACCTATTATACCTGTATAATAGTACAGATTTAATTCAACTATAGTACAATATAATTCATCATAATATACTCTAACCAACTATACCTGAGCAGTCATGTTCCAAAAGACACGAGTCAAGTAAATTTCAAGCAATTATTATACCATCGAAAAACGAGCAGAAACTATAGTAAAAAAAAAAATGCTATTATATTCTTCGAGCATTACACGCGATAATTATTACGTTATCGATATCGGAGAGTGTTGGTCGAATAATTTCCCGATTAAATCACGAGTGCGAGTAGCCACGGGTACTTCCGTTTCCGTCGTTGCCAGCAGGTTTTCGGCGCATGTTTCCCGTCTAATTAAATCGATACACCTGTGTGTAGTCGGGAACGGGGCGCCGCGTGCGACTGAAAACTCTTCGAGCAGTCAATTAATCCGCGGCGCGAAATTAATCAATGACGTCCGGCGGATATCGCGGCGCCGGAAAATCGATGCGTCGCGACGTAACAAATCGTCGCTCGATGGGCACCGTTGCTCGAAGGAAAAAGGCAACGACCGGATGTCATCGCCATTTTTCCTGCCATGATTTATGCCACGGAGGACCGGCTTTTAATTGCCGAGAAGCTCGGACAGATGGCGCCTGGATCTCACGGATCGAGGGGGTTGACGGATGAATTTTTCGGACAGGCCCGGCAATTAGTCCGAATCTAAAGGCTGAAAATGAAGAGCGCGTCCCCGTTTCTTCTACTAATTGATACACTGGTCCCCGACCTATGTCGTCACGTGACAGACACGGCCGACGCAGACGGTCCCCTGATTAATACCCGCAGCTAGAAAATGGCACTTTTCATCGCGCGATCTTAAGAAAGCAAGACAGTTCCGCCTGATGCACCTGCGAGCAACGAATCTTAGACTTCAGAATCATCTTGTATAATTAAGATCGACAGCGGCGATTTAAACTTCGAACCTGAATCAATAGCCAGATGGAGCAATTATCGCGCGCTGGTAATCACCGGGAACTCGTTCCGTTTCATTCGATCCAACTCTCCCTGGCCATTTATTTCTTCCACCACCAGTCACACCAACTTCTATCCCGTATCGACGAAGTCGCCATCGCTATTTTGCTGCATCATCGGCCACGATTGCTATCGCGTTTCTAATAATTCGTATCCGCCAGCCGTGTGCCTGTTTCCCCGTTAGAGCCGATCGATCGAGGCGCGACGAAAATTCCTTCAACCCCCTTACAGAGGCCCGTGTACGCTCCTGAGAGCCCTGTCGAGACACAAACGCCGGCGACACGGGCCAGACAAGGTCCGAGACAGGCCGTCCAACTGTCAAACGCAGAGGACAAGAGAGTGCAGGAGGCGTTGGGGGTGGTGGCCAGCGACTTTGCATACGTCAACGCCCCTTCATCCGATATTCAGCCCGGGAACTGCGACAAACTTTCCTCGAAATAATACCGTTTGAAGCGTGCCGCTTGCGGATAAACGCTGCCGCGACAATCGAGAAACCACCCCTCGTTTGGGAAATTTCACCCCCGTGGGTCGAACGTAGCGATGAGCTATCTCTCTCTTGGAGTAATTGGGAATTAGACCGGGAATGGTGTCGAGTTGATACGGTGGAGAAACGTCAAGGTTTCTTCGTCCGATATGGAACACGAGAAATAAATGGCACCTGCAGCACTGCGACTATTTCCTGGTAATAAATTACTGCTGATTAGAAGATTCGTTTAAGTCCTCGATGCTTCGTGCTACTCCTTTTTTAATAAGAAATAGAAACGTTAAAATTTCTTTTAAGTCAATTTCCTTTTGTGTTTGATACGTCTCATATGTCAAAGTCTCTTTGGCCGATATTGGATCCGAGAAATTAATAAATGGCTGAAACTATGGCGGTTATTCTCTCGTGAAAAATGGATTCGTTTCTTTAATAGTGCCTTTCTTTTTCTTTTTCTTCTTTGCGTTGGAAATGGGAATGTTAGGTCGATGTACATACGTGCAATACAGCACACGCCAACGCCCATAGGTACGATATTGAGTTCAAGAACTGTGACAAACTTCGCTCGAAGTAATAACGCTCGAAGCATGCCGTTGACAGCTAAATGACACGTGCAGTCGTGACAATTATCCTGTGGGAAAGAATGGTCCCTGCTTGGAAAATATGTTCAAAAATTCACTATTACCTCTGTTCTTTGATACTAACTTTCTTAGAGAGAAATAAGAGTATTAGGTCAATATACGCGAAGCGTATCGCGTGTCAACGCCTCTACATTCAATATCGAGTTCAAGAACTATGACGAACTTGCTCGAAGTAATATCGCTTGAAACTCGTGGCTAAATGGCACATGCGACCGCGACATCTGCGCCTTAGAGAGTGGTCCCTGGTTGAAATTATACTCCATCTAAATCGCGAAAATTTTACGCTCTGCCTGGCGCCAGAAGCGAGAGCGATTTTTCAAAGTCTGTCATAAACCTGTGGCAGAGGAAAAAAATTTCCCCAGCGATCTCGCTGCGTCACATGCGAGAGCACGTATATAGGAAACACGGAAACGAGGCGAAGCCTGCATCCCAGATTTTCCGCGATACATCGCAGCCAGTTTCCAGTAGCAATTACAAGCAACGTCCTCGAGCGAAGATACTAATGACAGTGTATGGTACTCGAAGCTTCCCAGGAACTGCGTAAATACTCTAGGACGCATAAAAACCGGCGTCGTTAATCTAGCACTAGCGTTTCCGCGTAACGCGCCACTTACTCCCTAGATTCTGACGCATGGTGACTAGTAACGTGGCGCAATTAGCTACGATACGCAACGCGATACCGCGTTCCCGTTCGCGGGAGAACGCGTACAGCGGTCTCTTTGTTCGGGGCGACTGACCTCGACGTGGACCAGGTGATAAAGAAATTGGGAAAATTCCAGGAGGAAAAATTTGGAGACCGGGGAGTGACGGGACACTTAATATTTTTCTTCTAGATGACTGATCTCGACGTGGTCCAGGTGATGGACAAATCGGTGGTGATCGAGGAGTAAAAATTTGGTGATCGTGGAGTGATAGTATAGCTAGAGATGACTGATCTCGACATGGTCCAAGCGAAAGACAAATCGGTAGAGATCGAGGAATAAATTTGATTATTTTGGAGTGACAGGACGCATACAGAGGTCTCTTCGTCCGAAAAAAGCTGACCTTGACGTGGACCAGGTGATGAAGAAATTGGGAAAATTCCAGGAGGAAAAATTTGGAGACTGGGGAGTGACAGGACACTTAATATCTTTCGTCTAGATGACTGATCTCGACGTGGTCCAGGTGATAGACAAATCGGTAGTGATCGAGGAGTAAAAATTTGGTGATCGTGGAGTGATAGGATAGCTAGAGATGACTGATCTCGACATGGTCCAAGCGAAAGACAAATCGGTAGAGATCGAGGAATAAATATGATTATTCTGGAGTGACAGGACGCATACAGAGGTCTCTTCGCCCGAAAAACTAAGCTCGACATGGTCCAGGTGATGAAAAGGTCGGTAGAGATCGAGGAGCAGAAATTTGGTATTCCTAGAGTGACAGGATGCATACAGAGGTCTCTTCGTCCGAAATATTTGACTTTGATATGGTCCAGGTGATGAACAAATCGGTAGAGTTCGAGAAGTAAAAATTTGGTGATCGTGGATTGACAAGACACCTAGAGATGAGTGATCTCGAGATGGGTTAGGTAATGGACAAATCGGTAGAGATCGAGGAATAAAAATTTGATTATTCTGGAATGACAGGACGCATACAGAGGTCTTTTCGTCTGAAAGAACTGACCTCGACATGGTCCAGGTGATGAAAAAATCGGTAGAGTTCGAGGAGAAAAAATTTGGTGATCGTGGAGTGACAGGACACCTAATCTCTACCGTCTAGATAACTGATCTTGACGTGACTAAAGTTCGGAGAGTAAAAATTTGGTAATCGTGAAGATGATTGGACGCATACAGAGGTCTCTTCGTCCGATAGAACTGACCTCAACCTGGTCCATGTGATAAAGTAATCAGTGAAGCTCAGTAAGAACAAAATTTAGTAATCCTGAAGTGACAGGACGCATACAGAGGTCTCCTCGTCCGAAAGAATTGACCTCAACCTGGTCCAGGTGATAAATAAATCAATGAAACTCGGTAAGACAAATCTTAAATCGCGAAATGACGGAACAAGCAGATGTCTCTTCGCTCGATATGACTGATCTCAGCCTGGTCCAGGTGATAAACAAGTCGACAGAGGTCAGAGAGAAAAGAAATTTGGTAATTATGAAATGACAGGGCCCATAAAACGGTCCCTTCGTCCGAAACAACTGACCTCAACCTGGTCCAGGTGATAAACAAATCAGTGAAGCTCAGAGAGAGGAAATTTGGTAATCGTTAAGTGACAGAACGCACAGAGGTCTGTTCGGTCGAGGCGACTGGCCTCGTTCTGTACCAGGTGATAAATAAATTGGAGTTTGGTGAGAAAAAATTTGGCAATCGTTGGAGTGACATGGAAAGAGGTAAAGAGGGAATTGGAAGGGTCGCGGGGTGGACGTGGCCGTAAGAGAGGTCATTGGGGAGACTTTTCGGAGTCTAATGAGATCATTAATTAAGAGCCAGGGCGCGACGTCCCGATGGGCCTCGAATCGCTTTACACGAGTACGGATTATCGGTATAATTAGCGGATACCAGAGGCATCGTTAAGTCGACGTTAATTTCGCGATGCGACGACGTCTCCCTGGTGGATTCTTGTTATGCTTGAAGAACAGCGATGTCTTTGGCTACGACTCTGATACGTTTGTTACGTTTGATGGAAGCAATGGGAATTCTTAATTAAGATTGCTCGCAAGGTTGTAAGAAAATTGTCAAATTTTAAAAGAAGCTTTCCATTTTCGTCGTAATTTATATAAAATATATATGAATTTTGTGAGGTATACAAAAATTTTGCTTAGAGTTATGAGAAATTACTTATGAGAAATAACCCTAGAATTACCAAAATATTCAAAATGACATTTGAATTCAGAATTTTTAATTTTGCAATTAACTAAAGCATATAGGTCAATTTAAATTTTATAATTTTATGAAAATAATTCCGATATTAATATTTATACCGTGTAGTATATATCGTGTGGGATTGATCATTGTAATAACCTGATGCAAATTGTATTAAAAATATGATTGCGTGGTCTATTATAATGAACAAACATAGAGCGAGCTTTTGTATTAAAGAGCTTCAATAGATTCGAAAGTTCTAGAGACTCCTACGCTGAAAAATGATTAGAAAGCATGTCTAAACGGTACTAGGCTATTGTCAATAACGGAAGAGATTGAATCCATTGTTGAGCAAGAGTATAATAGTGTCTATGGTGTACTCTCTATGTACATTAAATTTACCATAAACGTACTAAAGGACTTTAGTATGGATCACTGGCTTCCAACCAATCCCCTACGATAATTTTCAAATATTCTGCAAAAATCTAAAATGATATGAGTCATCAGAGTCATCGGACAACTTCCAGCAGTTAATAAGAATCTCAGTGTGAGACTCCTATTCCTTCATTTCACCCTTATCACACCGCCTATAAATTATTTGATCGAATATTACATGAGTTACTCAGAAGCCAATGCGGTTAAGTCGATTTTTTGATATTTCCTGATTTTTGTAAATTTTAATGGAATATATAGTAGCAAAATACTACCAAACATTGAGAGTATATACTATACAGTAAAATACTCTTTATAGTTATTGAAGGATTGACTCGTTACTTCAATTTCTTTAGGTCAGATAACCCTTCGTGAGAAAAGGAAGCGTTTTACGTATTGATAAAAATCAATTTTCTCAATTTTTATTTTGTGAACGCATTGGCTTCTGTATATAACTCGTATATTACTTGACTCCCTTTGTTTCTTCATAAATCAATCGCATAATTCATTGCATAAATAAAACCTGTAAAACATATTATTTGTATCATTTCCTGATTTTTGTAAAATTTAATGGAATATATAGTAGTAAAATACTACCAAACATTGAGAGTATATACTATACAGTAAAATACTCTTTATAGTTATTGAAGGATTGACTCGTTACTTCAATTTCTTTAGGTCAGATAACCCTTCGTGAGAAAAGGAAGCGTTTTACGTATTGATAAAAATCAATTTTCTCAATTTTTATTTTGTGAACGCATTGGCTTCTGTATATAACTCGTATATTACTCGACTCCCTTTGTTTCTTCATAAATCAATCGCATAATTCATCGTACAAATAAAACCTGTAAAACATAAAAGAACCTGTACCAAATAAAGCAGTTAAAATTCGCTGGGATGGATAATGAAGGTCCTCCAGAAAAGTGACTCACCCACTCGTCCAATTACTCCAGCTGTTCTTCTCTGCAATCTCGCAACGAAAGTCGGAAATTGCCCGAAATCCAAGCTCCGTCCCGATCGCCCGGTGCAATCCCCGGAGCCGGGATCCCAGGATCAATTAGTCCAGGGCTCGTCACGGGGCCAGCGGTTTCTCTCCGCCATCTCGACGGAAATTACGCCGGCGTGCAGGTCTGTTTACAAAGCGTGCATTGTCCCCTCGAGTGGAGCGGAGGCGGCCCAACACGCCACGGAGGATTTATCCGCGAGTTTCTAAGCGATTACCTGCGTCAGAGCTATGGCGCAGGTAACGAGAGGTCTGCTGCCCGGCGCTTCGCGATGCCGAATTGAACGGTTCCAGCCACTTTTGTGCTCGCCTCCACCCCTCGCGGCCTTTCTCCCGAGATTTCACCCGATTCCCGTGGCTTTCCGAGGCAAATGGGACGGAAGAACCTGGTATTTGCTAGGAGAAACGAGTACCCTAGCGCAGGAGGGCTCTTACACATCGAAGACCAGCTTTCTTCTTCGCTCAGGGGATTTGCTTGCTTTCCTTTCTTTAAACGTTTGATTAACGTTGAGGTTATCGAGTGGAGGGTGGTTGGAGATGATCTTTATAGTCGTGGTTGCGTTTAATTTGGATTTTTTGGTAAAGTGGGACTGGGGGTGTGTTTTTTATGTATTTGACCACTTGACATATTTTTGCATAGATGTGAAAATATCTAATAAAATTGGTATTAAATAGATATCAAAATTTGGTTTGCTAACTCACAGTTGGAAGAAGGGATGATCGTTCTGCCCTGTTATTAATCCTTATGTAACAACAGTACTTTGTCTCTGCGGTCGTGCGTCACATGGGAGGTGACAAGACAGAAATTGTTCGCATATTTACTGAGACCAGTTACAACCTAGTGAGAATCACGTATAAAATGCTAACGTCCAATAAGGATTAAATTAACGCGGAACCTCTGTTGTCAACCTACCAGAATATCTTACCAGAAGTTCGGGACAAAATGACAGTTTTCTGCTCTCTGATACGAACAACTATCTAGCATTTGATTTAATAGTACTTTATTACTGGAGAACTGGAGGATCTCATAATCCATTAAATCTTTAAGTTGTCCAAAATGTAGTTGACATGGAACAAAACCTTGGAGACTAATGACAGAAGTTAGAATACTACCAGAAAAATTCCCAATCCATGTCTCTGTATCCATATTAATCATTATTTAAGTGAAGCCTGTCGATCAAAATCTGAAGGATCTCATAATCCATTAAATTTTTATAATCGTCCAAAATGTAGTTGACATCGAACAAAACCTTCGAGACTAATGACAGAAGTTAGAATACTACCAGGAAAAATTCCCAGCCTAAGTCTCTGCATCTATATTAATCATCATTTAGTTGAAGCCTATCGCTCAAAGTCTGGAGAATCTCATAATCCACCTGGCCTTTACAAGTAATTAAAATACATCCTACGATGTGCCAAATCCTGAAGATTAATTATCGATCAATCACCCCCTAAGATAAACCAAATCCTCGAGACCAGTTACTGATTAATCGTCCTTTGTTGAACCCAATTCTTAAGACTAATTCTGAGCATCGAAACAATCCCGAGGGAAGATCCACCAAGAAAAATTTGCACACTTGGTTACGTAAACTCAAGGTGCATGCTCGTAACGAAACGCGCAGAGTATAAGCAGCCCTCTGTCACATACTTCTACTCAAATTAGACCTCTGGAGTCCCCGTCTTGGCTTCTTATTTCCTCGTCTAGCCTTACGTGATTTACTATGTCACAGTGGTGCAACGTTGCGAATGCCTAACGATTTTATCGTGACGGATCCGCAGATCCGATCTGCGCAATTTCAGCCACTGAAAGTTGTTAATTATAGTCGCGCGACGTCGCGGGGAATGCTAATGGTCTTTCTAACCGCGTGAAAGCGGCTCGAAATCGCGTTACTTATTTGTCCAGGCGAATTCTAGCGGACGACTGACAGAACGAGGCTAATTAACGAAACGAGAGTAAACGAGACTTGTTTTCTCTGTTCGCAGGAGCGATGTCTTCCTGGAACCGTATCTGCAGCAGCATGGAACCGTTCAGGTTGTCAGCTCGCCGAGCACGCCTCCGCCAAATCCGCTGCAGCATCATCAGCTTACGCAGCTACATCATGTACAGGTGAGTTGGATCGTCTTTCCCTTCTTAACGTACCGAGTTTACATTCGAGTACTTTGGATGAAGTTTGACAATGACAGGTTTGCTGACCACGAGGATGAGCTTAGGTTCCTGATGGTGTTTGGGTTCTGACGATTATCTAATTACGTTACGTAATGACACGAAGAAGATCTGTTCGTCTCTTTGGCTTTGGTAGAAGTGTTGGGTCAAAATATGGTCAACCGTGACCAACCCAAATCCGATTTTTCATAGTTTACGAGTTGAATCCACGATTTGGGAATAGTAGGTCTACTGAACTAGGTCTAAAGAAACTAGTCGGTAGATCCAAACAGATACACGTGACTAGTCATAGATATTAGTAAATGAGAAGATAGTTTTCCTGACATATCACAAAGCTCTGCCAAACGTTGATTGTCAACTGTGCTTCAGATGCTTGAAAGCTCTGCCAAATGTTAATCATCAACTGTGCTTCAAATGCTTAGAAGTTCTGTCAAACGTTGATTGTCAACTGTGCTTCAGGTGTTTGAAAGCTCTGCCAAATGTTGATTATCAACTGTGCTTCAAATGCTTAGAAGCTCTGTCAAACGTTGATTGTCAACTGTGCTTCAGATGCTTGAAAGCTCTGCCAAACGTTAATTGTCAACTGTGCTTCAAATGTTTGAAAGCTCTGCCAAACGTTGATTGTCAACTGTGCTTCAGATGCTTGAAAGCTCTGCCAAATGTTAATTATCACCTGTGCCTCAAATGCTTAAAAGCTCTGTCAAACGTTGATTGTCAACTGTGCTTCAGATGCTTGAAAGCTCTGCCAAATGTTAATTGTCAACTGTGCTTCAATGTTTGAAAGCTCTGCCAAACGTTGATTATCAACTGGACTGTCAAACTGTTCAGCTGCCAAAAACTGTAACTGCAGCATCGGTCACGTATATAAATATCAGACAAAAGCGTCTCTTGCTTCAATGTTTGAAAGCTCTGCCAAACGTTGATTATCAACTGGACTGTCAAACTGTTCAGCTGTCAAAAACTGTAACTGCAGCATCGGTCACGTATATAAATATCAGACAAAAGCGTTTCGTCTCTCCCTTTTTTCTTTTAATGATTATTTTCATTAACTATGGCGTGATACCAGTACCCTGGTGCTGAAAGATCATTTGCACTGATTTCTCACGTACGGTTTAATTTCGCTTTCAAAGTGAGAAACTCTTCGATCTAAAATCGAAATTATAAATTGAAAGCAGGGTACTCTTATTCACACATAACAATCGCGCATTAACGGAACAATGGAGGAAGATCATGGAATATAACGAGCTCACAGGGGCACCCGAGCTCTCAAACGGAATCATACGTTCACTCGTCGCAATAATCAGCGAAAGTACCCTGCAAGGAATTCTGAAAATCAAGTTTCTTTTTAAAAACACATCGACCAGGTCTGCGATCGAAATTTGTATTTCAAACGCCGATGGAGAATTACGAGTGCGATCGGGAAATCGCAACGACTGCGGAATACTTTCCGCGGCTTGCAATTAAGGGATTCGCAATTAGCTGCGAGGGTGTTCAGCACGCGTTGCACGTCCTCGTTTAATCCGTTTAACCCGAAACGCCGTTGTGTGTCAGTCTGCATTTCAAATTAAATTACACTCGAAACTCCGGCACGCGGCGAACCCCTTCGCGAATCCTCTTCGATTCTCCCGCGTCCTCGTGCAACCCCAGCGGAAGAATAGGGGCGCGCGAAAAATCGGGAACGATCGATGTTCGCGTTGTGTCGGTTTCGAGCTGTCACGAACGCGTGTCGAGTCGCTTCTCGTTATCTTTTCCCGTTAATTTCGAAGCCCGTCGCGAAACGAGACCTCTCCATCCAGGCTTTTCAAACGCTGTTCGTGTCTGTTGGCGCATAGCTATCTGTGATTCCAGTTGAGATAGAGACGAATTAATTAGTGGAAAAATTCGTAGACCTCGTTTGGTGTGGTAGGATATTGAAGAATGAATTTCCCTTGGTTCATTGGGAAGCGGTATATAAGCGTGTATAGGTATAACTGACTATAAAATCGATATGGAGGTAATTCTGTGTTAAAAAATAAGTAAAAAATGTGGAATACAAATTTTTTCGTACGAGCAGCCATTTTGGAGAATATTGCGGTTGAAAATTTAATGGCGAGCGCGTAAGTTACTATATCTAGTAACAAATAGTTATAGCTGAAGTCGATAGATTTCGCTGTAAGTTACTATATCTGGTGTTTTTAGGTATTCTCAGTGAAACGAACTCTTTTACACGAATATAATATATAACTGTAATATAATAATTTATTCTCGTCATAAATATTAATATCCATAAATCTGGTCACGTGACGACATAAACAAAGGGTACGCCAACAGACGTTCGAGGCGAATTTTCTCGAAAACAGGGCCTCGTATGCAAAAATGTTATTCTACATTTTCGTCTTGCTTTTTCACGTAGATTCGCCCTCTATGATTTGTTCCATCGGTTATGGGATATTTCGTATATTCGGATTTTCGCAAATTGTTATTCTTACACGAAATACGTATCGGATAGGATCGTGAATGGCTGGTAACGAAGGCAATTCCAAAGTATACGGCGAACCCTTCACCAAACGAAGCCAACTGGAGTAAAACCTCCGCACTCGAACAGAAAAGCCTCTCGTTGGGAAATTGTACCTCGATGCACAGAAGTGCTCGGTTAAATTACTATCGTCTCATCGAAATTCCGAGACCTGGTTATCCGAAATGAGTCGAAGTTCGTGGGAATTTTCGTGCGAGTAATAATTAACGAAGAAATTAATTTCTGTTTTCGTGATCGAGGGGGCACCAGACTAACGTATGACTCGGTTAACAGGCCTACAAATTTATGCGAACGCAGATATATCCTAATGATCTCGATTTCCATAGAGACCCCGTAGCCACGTTGGTACCCATAAATAATCACTAAACGATACTCGAACGTTAAACGATCGCAATCACGCCAGCTCGTGTCGCAATAAATCAAGGCCGGCGTCGATTAAAGCTCTCCCACCTCTTATCCAACTCTGTCGATTCGAATAATCCCACGATCCCCCTAAATACCCTATAAAAAGGGTCGCGAAAGCCACGTTCTCACTGACGCGAGTTGCTCGCCTGACGAATCCGGGACGAAAAAAAAATTGAAAAGGAAAGCTGACGATCGGGAAAACCGTGTCCGATCGGTCAGCATCGATCAAAGTGCCTTGTCAGGTAGGGAACTCGCGATTTCGAACTGTTTTCAGGTAATGGTCCGCGATTATCTTCGATGGGGTTTGTACTGCTTCGTCAGCGGAATCAATAATGGGGAAAAAAGGAAATTTCGAGATTTTTCTGGTATAAACGAAGCTTCGGAATTAATTACGCGATTTACCATATGAAAAATGCTTGGTGGTCAAATTTTAATTTTGTCATTAATTTTGCATATTTGTAAAAATTGCAGAAATAAAAAATCTGAAGCTAGGGATTTTAATCGGTTTGGTAGCTTAAGGAATATTCAACCCACGAGCTACGTGTAATTATATTTACAGCGGATGGGGTTGCACGGGGTGTCTAATGAAAATTCAGTCTGCAAATTGATTTTCTTAAGTATTCACGAGGACGAGCGATATTTCCATGGAAATTAAAAATCTGTCAATATTCGTAACGCTGCCTGTATGGACGTTTTCATTTATACCAGATATATCAACGCTTGCACCTGAATTAAAAGTCTGTCGATATTAATGACAACGGGTATATTAACCCTTTGCAGTCGTCTGCTGCCATTACGGAAATATTGATAACCTACAATCTATTATCTGATTTCATCTTCACTGATAAAAATAGGAAGATAAAATACCTCTATAAATAAATTCGGTTTTAATAATTTTTAATACTTACTAATTCGGTGCATTCACATTTCATATGTATAATTAATAATTCTTCGGTATAGTAATCCGTAATTTTATAATTTAATACTTGGAAGACCAAATTATTTTAATAACGTTCTGTTTGTTATAGTATGACGGTAATTTTATATGAAATCGCAGTCGTGTTAACCCCTTTGTCTGTAATATCCTGCGAGACTCGTAAGGAGATTGGGTCGAACACGAGTATCACGGGCGAGAGACGTGAGTCGTGGACACAAGCGAATATGAACATCGCGTTGAAATTTATAACTCTTCTCTTCTCAAAATTTGAAAATCTTCCACTTGCAAATTGCTATTTTACCGAAATGTAATCTTTTGGCAGTATAAAAGATGCCTCTATCGATCATAATACACAACATTTTCATTCGACGCCAAAACAAAAATAAATAGTCGAAACCGCGTATAAGGGATGTTCGTACCCCATTCGATATTTTATAATTCTGCCAGTGTCTGGTCAGGGTTTCTGCCCGTTAATTCCAGTTCATTGCTTAATCTCGATCCCTGGTGGCTCCTTTCGACCGTCGTAAAACCATCCAGCGGCCAATTCCATCGCCGGAACGAGTGGACAAAGTCGCGATTCGTGGCCGCGGATATGGAAATCTCTGGCCCCCTTAAGCCGCAATTCCGGGGGTGTAAATCCCGCCTGATCGTCGTACAATACACTCTAATGCAGCATTATAGCGTCGCGGAGGGAGACGGCGAACGGGTTCACCGGTTATCTCAATTTGCAGCCGATGCCCATACCCCTTTTATTTGTCGCTCGTTTAATCGTTCCTCGACTTTTCCCATCCGTCTGCCGTTTCTTTCCTTTCTTTATTTTCTTCTTTACCCCTTTGCTTTATTATCTGTCTATTGTTTCTTCTCTTTTATTTCTATTTTTCTTCTCTTTTTCAGCCTTCCTGGCTTTCATTTGCTGTTTCTTGTCTTTTGGGTCTTTCTTTTGGCTTGCATTCGACTGTTGTTTCTCCTCTTTTATTTTTCTTTTATTTTCTTAGCATTCTTTTTAACTAGCATTCGTCTGCTTTCCCTTCTCTTTTATTTTTCTGTATTATTATCTATCTATCGTTTCTTCTATTTTATTTTTCTTTATTATTATTATCTATCTATCGTTTCTTCTCTTTTAGTTTTATTTATTATTATTATCTCTCTATCGTTTCTTCTCTTTTAGTTTTATTTATTATTATTATCTATCTATCGTTTCTTCTCTTTTAGTTTTATTTATTATTATTATCTATCTATCGTTTCTTCTCTTTTAGTTTTATTTATTATTATTATCTATTTATCGTTTCTTCTATTTTATTTTTCTTTATTATTGTTATGTATTTATCGTTTCTTCTCTTTTAGTTTTATTTATTATTATTATCTATCTATCGATTCTTCTATTTTATTTTTCTTTATTATTATTATCTATCTATCGTTTCTTCTCTTTTATTTTTCGTTATTATTATTATTATTATCTATCTGTCATTTCTTCTTTTTTATTTTTATTTTTCCTCTTTCTAGCCTTCCTTCTGGCCAGGATTCGTCTGTTGTTTCTTCTCTTTTATTTGTCTTCTTTTCTTCTGTATTTCTTTCATTATTTACCCTTCCATTTACCAATTGTCTGTTGCGTTCCTTCCTCTTTTTAATCTCCCTTCACCATGTTTCTGTCATTACTTGCCTATCATATCTCTTCTTTTCTTTCTCCCTTTTTTCCTGCCTTTCCCTAACCTCCCTTCATCGTCCGACCATCGTTCCTCCCATTTCATTTTCCTTCCTTCTTTTCTGCCTTTCCTGTTTCTTCTTTTTTTCTGCCCCCCTTTACCTCTCTTCTCCGTCGCCACTTCCGGAACGCGTCTCCGCGGCAGCGTGGTTTTTATTTTAATCGTCGTCTTTGTCCGAAGAACGATTATCGCCGTCAACGAACTACGAAGAGAAAGAGCAGTATCTCGGCTGCTCGCTTACTCCTCGTTCACAGGGGCGAAGCTGGTAATGGAATCGTAAAATGGTAATTATGCGCGGTTGGCGCGGATGAATGGGAGATTCATCCTATTTAAAATGAGTAATTCGTTCCTCCCGTATGAGTTATTGTTATGAAACGTACAGGAAACAATAATAATAACAGCGGGAATAACGAGGTCTTTGTTGGGTAGCGATATATCGGTGGGATAGAAAAGAGGGTGGATAGAGATAGAAGAATCGATGAGATGCCCGTTCAGCGAAGAGATAATTAAAACGGTCGCTTGTCAAAGTAATTCGTTCATCGGGGTTCGTGGAAGATTAACAGTTGTGTCGCGATTAACTAAAAATCCTGTGTCTTCCGGTAAACAAGTTTTCATCGCGAGCTTTTAAAACCTACCCTATCTGTCAGGTGATTAAAACGTCAGCGGGAACACATGCTAGCTATACAAATCACTGTTATTGGTAACGATATTGGAAAATACAAGGGGATTAAAGATGCGTGATATGTGGGAGAAGAAAATTTATAAAACCCATTCTTCTCGATACCAGAGCTGGAAAATACAGGGGATTAAACATACGAGTGTTTATGCGAGTGCCTATATACAGTGAAAATTTGCGGAAATAATTATTATTGAAACAGTATTAAAAAGTACAAGGGAATCAAGAACGTAATATCTGGAGAGTAGAGTATTTACAGTAGTCACTAACAAAATTAAAATAAAATACAGTATATGTTATATATAAAATATGAAACACAACATATATATATATATAATGTTCTATATCTTCCATATATATATATATATATATACATACTTACCAGAACAGAGAAAAATATGTATAGTTTTATATTAAAAACGTTATAACGTTAAGA
>NW_016908236.1:555665-561019 GCF_001483705.2 Eufriesea mexicana | reverse complement strand
ATAGCATATATAATATAAAATATATAGTACAGAAGGTATGATATATAATATATATAATATATCATATATTGTATAACGAATAATTAATATATACATACATGTAATATATGAGAAAAAAGATTGGAAACTTATAGAAAAGAGCAAAGACCGTACATAGAACGAAACTAACCAAGGAACTTGATGTTTCAGAGCGAGGAGTCGCTTTCCTCGGAGGGGTCGGCCACCTCTGGTGGATCTTCCAGTTCGACGGAAGATTCTGGCAGCGAGGTCGCGTGCGACATCACTCTGATCGAGAGGCTTATACGCTCCCATCCGATCTGGTTCCTTCCTGGCATCCAAAGAGCCGGCGCTTTCCACTTGTTGCAAGGCAAAGAGGAAGGGGTGAGTGCACTTAAGCGAATCGATTAGGCGTAAGAAAATTGCAAGCCAGGCAAAGCCTTCCTTCTCCGACCACCCTCTTTCTCCTCCGTCCTGTCTTCCTCTCTCTCCCTCTTGTTCACCCAGCGAGAAGTTTTCCGCGGAAGTACACGGACCTCGGAGCAGGGGGTTAAAAGCGTATCGTCGTGGAAAATTCTCGAGTGCTCCTGCACCACCCCCCGAGACTTCCCGATACGAGAAAATTTCACTTATCGCCCTTACTTCTTCCCTCCATGAAAAATATCCCATTACCTCGGCGAGCTTTTCCCATCGATTTCGTCACCTTCCAATGCTCTTAATCGCTCATGGGAATTTTTCTAAATTCCACCCTGTCGAATTTATCTTCGCCCATCTTCTCCCCTTTGTTTCGAATTTTATACTTATCCTTTCATTCGCACCAAATTTCGGAAACAAAAATAGCAAATTTGCAAGTACCATACTTCCAGAAATCAACCCCCTTTCGTTTCCTTATCGCCATTATTATTTCCATTTTCTTTTTCTTCCCTATTTTCCGTTTCAAAATAATTCTTCTATTCCTCGTAGCTTGCGAGAAACCGCAATTCACTGTTCCCAAATACAGAGTCTAACTTATTTTTTCAAACCAACCCCCTGTGGCTTTGAAAAAATTCTCTCATATTCCTCTCCTGTTTCGGTATTCCGGAACGGATCCATCCATCTCTCGCGACGTTTAAAACGCCCCAGGTCGCCCGAACTCAATACCCGCAAGTCCCTGATTTATTTACCCGAGCGGAAGTTAGCCGAAAATTTATTAATCAAGAGGGAAACAATCGGCCATCGCGCACAATGAACGGGCAAAGAAGCTGTTCAAGTAGCCGCGAAGGGAAAGCTCGCCGGTTGAATCGGCGGAGAGCGAAACAAAGAGTATGAAATATCGCGCTGGCGATTGTTTGACCGGCGGTTTTCACCGGGAAAACCACCCCCGCGGCGGCCAGGGTTTGATCGGTCGCTGATTCCGCGAATATTTTCAGTCGTCGCGCATTGTTCGAGCGCGTGGGATGAATGGCGGCCTAGAATCTGCCCTTTTTATTTGCAAAGCGAATTTACGCCGGAGTATTTTCCCGTTTTAACGTTGTCCGGGCGACGTCTATGATCTATGACACTCGATAAAGGGACTGGTTTCCTTTCTTCCTTCAAATGCTCCGTGATAATGGAAGGGGGTAGGTTCCGGGGATTTAGAGTCTCTTTATCTTCAGGTATTTCGCTGTGTCGAATATTTTTTAATCCAAGAGACGGAATATTTTCGAACACGAGCTGTGAGTATTTAATTCCGTGCTTCCCGATGCATTCCATCGATTTTAACCCCCTCGCTGACTGCGTCGCAGACAGGGGGCACCATTTGAAGTTTCGCGATGGATTATTTCCTAATCTAGAGTTCGGTTCATAAAATGTTTGGAATGAAGCTTACCGTGTTTCGAGGGGACATCTCATAATGGTCGTAAATTTTTGTCGGGGGGACGAGCTTCCGAGATTTCATGGTGATCTTGATTTTTTTTTTTTTTTTATGAAACTGTATATTTTTCGGGGCGAATTTATTGATTTCTCGATTTTTGATAAATATGAGATAGTTGGATTATTTTCATCGTGGGCCAATGCTTTCCAACTACCCCTAACTTTTTTTCTTAAATATTGGGGTAGTTTACCATAATTTCAACCCTTTCTTAGTATTTCCTTATTTTCTCAACTGTTCAGAAATTAGGTCTCCGATATCCACCCCTTTCCAACTATTCCTTTATTTTCTGAACTTTTCATTGATTATTTTATTACGGAATTATATATATTTTTGGGGTGAATTCATTGATCAGTTGTTGGGAAGTTACATATCTATTTTCATTTATTTTTTTAAAGTCTGGAGCGGATGAATTATTTTCCTCGTGGACCACAATGCTTTCCAACTACCCCTAACTTATTTCCTTAAATCTTGGGGTATTTCAATCCTTTCTTATTGCTCCCTTATTTTCTCGACTCTTCAGAAATTAGGTCTCCGATCTCCACCCCTTTCCAACTATTCCTCTATTTTTTGAACTCTTCATTCATTATTTTATTACGGAATTATATATATTTTTCGGGGTGAATTCATTGACCAATTGTGGAGAAGTTATATATCTATTTTCATTTACTTTTTTAAAGTCTGGAGCGGATGAATTATTTTCCTCGTGGACCACAATTTTTTCCAACTACCCCTAACTTAATTCCTTAAATCTGGGGGTATTTCAATCCTTCCTTATTGCTCCCTTATTTTCTCGACTCTTCAGAAATTAGGTCTCCGATCTCCACCCCTTTCCAATTCTTTCTTTATTTTCCAAACTCTTCAGAAATCGGATCTCCAGATATTTCGTCGTACCCCCAACCCTCTCCCCATCTTCCCTTAAAATTCTCGTGCCACCCATTCTCTGTCCCTAACTGGAACAGCAATTTTCCAATTGCATCGGAACACCGCGTACAAAACGCACCCAGGGGAGCAATCACCTAGGCCCGTGACGCCATAGCACGGACGCCAGCGTCCCTAGATCGCAGATCAGCCGTGGCCAAAGCGTCTGCGAATGCATCGACCGTTTGGCAGGCTGCACCGTTGCAACGGCGGCTTAATATGCGGTAAATGCAAACGGCAGACGTCGTCCCGACGAAATACGACAGCCTAAGCTGCTGGCGACGTTCCAAGCCGCGGCCTGCCAGAAAATACGCATAACAAGTGGCATTGTTAGCGTGGCTGGCCTCGGGATTGCTCCCTGAGCCTTGCCTGCTTTTTGCATGATCCGAAGGTTTGTTCGCGCGCAAGACGCGCGTGGGACAGGCATTAGTCACGATTCGCGTGACAAAGTGGCCGATCTTTCCTCTAACCAGGACAAAACAGAGGCGTATCCAGTCGGGGATTCGATGAATAGAAACATGAGGCTCGTGTTCGACGTCCTCTTGAACCAGTTGCTTTACGTCTCTCATCGTTGAATTTTAGTGGATCGGAGAGTTGTGTGGTCGATTTCTTTGACGATTCGCAATTGGGGGTTGTTGATGATTGCAGGCACGATTTTTACTTATAACTTGATGATATTAACCCTTTACACTCGTCGATTTTTTGCCTGAAGAGGAGTAGAAGTTCAAAGATTCTCTACTAGAAAACTGACGATACTTCTTTGAGCAGTGAATAAAGAATCGTATAATAATAGAATTGTAGAATTATTTGATCTCGATACCTCGCACACTGTTACGTTACATTAAATTTGATATATTAATTAATATCGATCTTCCAAATTTTATGAAATGGTGACTGAAGCTCACCTCTCGAGTGCAAAGGATTAATTGTAAGTTCGTGGATCATAACATCCGTTGATATTCCACGTTGAAATATTTAGGTAAGAAATGGAGGAAATAGCAAGGAATAGAATCCCTTAAGGAATTTATGAAAGAGAAATAAAATCCTAGAAATTCGCAGAAGAAATTTAATTATCCGATGAGCAGAGCATGGACGAAGAGATAAATTAAATTAATAGAAATTTCTTATCTTCAATTCAGTATATGTAGTTAATTAACTGATGTTTCCATTTGCTTTGTATAATTCCATGAATATATTGTAATTATACGAAGAACTCAGTTGTTATAAAAATACATCAATTAAGAAAATTATATTAAAAATAATTTTTATATTTTTCGAATATTGTATAATATTCAGGATTATTTCAATATCGTTAAATAATTTTATTTTGAATATATGAACAGTTTAATATAAAAATTTGTCAATAAAAAAAATTAAAATTAGCCATTAAAAATTATTTAAAAATTATTCCGATATTATAATATTCCAGATTAATTCAGTACCATTAAATAATTTTATTCTGTTCTCTACATGATGGTCAAGTGCGAGTGTAGTGATCATATACAAATAATTCAGTTATTATAAAAATATATCAGTAAAGAAAATTCGATAAAAAATTATTTAAAAATTATTCCGATATTATAATATTCCGGATTAATTCAATACCATTAAATAATTTTATTTCGAACTCTACATGGTGGTCAAGTGTAAATATAGTGGTCATATACGAACAGTCCAATTATAAAAATATTCCAATAAAAAAATTCCATTAAAAATGATTTAAAAATTATTCCGATATTATAATATTCCAGATTAATTCAGTACCATTAAATAATTTTATTTTGTACTCTACATGGTGGTCAAGTGCGAATGTAGTGATCATATACAAACAATTCAGTTATTATAAAAATATATCAATAAAGAAAATTCGATAAAAAATTATTTAAAAATTATTCAGATATAATATTCCAGACTAATTCAGTACCATTAAATAATTTTATTTTGTACTCTACATGGTGGTCAAGTGCGAATGTAGTGATCATATACAAACAATTCAGTTATTATAAAAATATATCAATAAAGAAAATTCGATAAAAAATTATTTAAAAATTATTCAGACATAATATTCCAGACTAATTCAGTACCATTAAATAATTTTATTTTGAATTCTACATGATGGTCAAGTGCAAGTAGAGTGGTCATCGGTTAACCAGTGGTACTAGCCAGTGACCAGTGTCCACTCCAACCACCTCTCGAACTCGGTCCAATTAAAATTTCGATCCACTCTATTCCAAATCGAAGTAACAAATGTGCTCCAGCTGCGATCTTTATATAGTCAACTACCCATCAAAGATACTTCCAAATTAATTCCTACCTTACCATATTTCCAAATGAATAATCACACACACACACATCTACGAATTTCGCAAACCAAAAGAAAACCATGCTTCTTCACAACCATTTGAAGAAATGGCTACGAATCGCGATACGGTATCGGAACATGGCAAAACCTGAAATTATCACCAGAAAGAGAAGCCTTGAACAATTATACAGCCCGAGCTATAGAGAGCATCGATAAAATTCGCGATTGGTTCGCTATCTTATCGAC
>NW_016908236.1:534219-554973 GCF_001483705.2 Eufriesea mexicana | reverse complement strand
ACGCTCTTATCTGCGGATCTAAAATGATACAGAAGACACGAATCGCGTTGGCACGCTGGGAATCATCGCACTCGTCCATTATTTCGTTTACAACGAATGGGATCGCTATTCGACGTTACTCTGGTCGCGATAACGTGAGATACTGCTGGAACAACGTCGTTTGTGTACACGAACGTCGACACAGTTTTCCATCAGAGTCTCCGGCCGCCTGGACTCCCGTTCTTCCGGTTCTGTTAGATAAGAACCGATCAAACTTCTCCATCTACGCGATCCGGACCCGCTTTCCACTTCCCAGCCAGAAGCATTGTTTCCATGTTGGTTATCTCTCTTCGGCACGGAGAACAATCCACGCGAACCGTGCACAGTGTTATCTGACAGGCGAGGAAGAATAGACGTCGAGGCGACCGGTCCCACATGGAAAATCGTGTCAATGCCTGGCACATCATCGCAACGTTAATTTCGAATTTTCATTCGAAAAGGTGCCGTGGAAATAAATAAATCTCTATATTTCCACGATTTCTTTTCAAATAAAAATTCGAAATTTGACTTTTTTCGATTTTTTTGACTTTTTTTCATTGTAACTCGTTTCGTGTTAACCCTGTCGATGGTTTCTACGGTGACCGGTCCCGCATGGAAAATCCTATCAATGCCTGGCACATCATCGCAATTTTAATTTCGAATGAAAATTCGAAATTTGACTTCTTTCGATTTTTTTGACTTTTTTTCATTGTAACTCGTTTCGTGTTAACCCTGTCGATGGTTTCTACGGTGACCGGTCCCGCATGGAAAATCCTGTCAATATCTGGCACATCATCGCAATTTTAATTTCGAATTTTTATTCGAAAAGTCGTGGAAATATAGAGATTTATTTATTTTTTTGATTTTTCTTTTAATTATAACTCGTTTTGTGTTAACCCTGTCGATGGTTCCTACGGTGACTGGTCCCACATGGAAAATCCTGTCAATGCCTGGCACATCATCGCAATTTTAATTTCGAATGAAAATTCTAAATTTGACTTCTTTCGATTTTTTTGACTTTTCTTTTAATTATAACTCGTTTTGTGTTAACCCTGTCGATGGTTCCTACGGTGACCGGTCCCGCATGGAAAATCCTGTCAATGCCTGGCACATCATCGTGACGTTAATTTCGAATTTTTATTCGAAAAGTCGTGGAAATATAGAGATTTATTTATTTTTTTGATTTTTCTTTTAATTATAACTCGTTTTGTGTTAACCCTGTCGATGGTTCCTACGGTGACCGGTCCCACATGGAAAATCGTGTCAATGCCTGGCACATCATCGTGACGTTAATTTCGAATTTTTATTCGAGAAGTCGTGAAAATATAGAGATTTATGTATTTTTTGACTTTTAATTATACCTCGTTTATTGTTAACCCTATTGATGGTTTCTACGCTTTTCGTATTAGGTGTTTGTTATTTCTCTTTTAATTTATGGATTAGGTTTATACTTGTACAAAATTTATGAAATTTTTGTTTTTATTCGTGTCAATAATAAGTGAATTTATTACTGGCAGAAAATTGGAAATGGAGTCTTTTGTTACGGTTGTTGTAGTAAGAATATTGTTCCCTGTAAAAGAGAACAGAGTTTGTCAATGTGGAACGAAGTTTGGAATTTTTTAGAATTTTTTGGAATATAAGTTTTTGGTAAATATCATTCTTTTTTATCCAGAACTTTTTGATTAGGCTAATTTCCACTCGAAAATTGGTTCACCGACGTCCGTGTAATTTTTAAAACGTCAGCTCTTAAAGTATTCTTATGAGTATAACTCCATAAATCTTCTTACAATACTGAACGAGATAGATCAATTTAAATAGCACTTAGGATAATTTAATCTTCGTGTCAATAACCGAGTACCTTTTTACACGTTCTCGCGTAAAAATATTATATTTTCTCAGATATTTGATCGCTAGATCGTTGATCGATAAATTTCCTGGCTATCCCTACTTCCAGTTTAGAATTTTCCAGTTTAGAGGGTAGAAAATAAACAAGTGAAAAATTGAAGGAAAATTGTCACTTATTTTCCTTCATGACAATACATTTGAGACTCGAATAATTATGCGAATAGTCCCCATTTTTGATCAGATATGAAACGACATCGACGATTATTTCGACGAGGATTAAGCGATCTTTACTCGCGTTTGCCAACGAAATTATTCCTAAGTAATAACGTTCAAATTACTTGGGAGACCGTGTCAAGCCGAGCACTCGAAAACGAGATCTGGCCTAGACGAGGAGCCATGGAGGCGAAAGCAGCAGCGAGGTCAAGATCCTCTTGGAACTGTATCAAGATGGAATCGTGGTTTCCCCGTGATAAAGCCTGTATGGAAGCAGGGTCAAGCCTCTGTCCCGTGGCTTTATGCTCGAAAACGAGATCAAGAATAGATAAAGGCTCGTGAAAAAATTAAAGATCGGGTCAAGATGGAGTAACGACTCGAACGGTGATAAGAATCGCGACGAGGAAAATGGCGAATCGAGACCGGGTCGAGTGTCTCTTTTAACGTGGGATCGATTGGTCCCCGATCTACGCTCTGCTGGAGAAAGTCCCGTGATCCCCTGAATCCAATTAATTTAGCCGGCTCGAAGTATGACGGACTCGAGCTTAGGTATATTATTACATAGGCTGTGTGGCATAACTCGTCCATGACGAATAAAATATATATTCAAAACAAAATGTTTCCAAAGAATATGGAAATCTTGTTCATATTTTTCACTTTTTTAATTAAATATCTATGAAATACCTTTCATATCATCGTTTTCAAGAATAATTGTACACTGATTATGTGACTTATTCTAATTACATTTGGGTAATTCAAGATTTTTCCGAAAAACATATTTTCTTTTTTATTTTTTTAATTAGATATATAAGGTATGAAATACCTTTTATGTCACCGTTTAGAAGAATAACTGAGCACAGGTTATGTGATATATTCTAGTTACATTTAGGTAATTCTGGCGACGATTCGATAGCAATTAAAATATTCCACGAATATAACAAATTTATGCTAACTACAGGATCTACCGATCGAACATAATGTTCTATTTGTGATATTTTATTTTTACAATTTTTAAAAAGGTACAGTAGCTTTTGACGAAAATAGTAGTGACTTTTATTAAAATATAAATACAATTATGGCTAAAGGTTCTTGGCTAAATGGAATAATAGTTATTCTTTCATTATTTTCTCCCCGATAATAAACGAAGATTAAAATTATTTTCTCGGTTTTAAATTTCGGGTGAATTGGGAAATTTAAAAACCTGAAGTCTGCTATTCGGTCTACCCTATAAGAGGCACCACCAGAACAGACGATTCACGCACTCGCATAAGAGACCCCACGAACCTAAATCACGTACCAAAACTGTAATACCTGTAATAAACAAGTCCTGCAAATAATCCCACGATGTAACAAAATAGTTACCGAATTCTCCCCGAAGCTGCACGAGAACCAAAGCCACTCGGATTAAAAAGAGCGCGTGCAACCCCTCCGCGACATCCACGAGACCACCCCAATCGATGTCCCGGGGCCGACGAGGATGGTCCCGTACCCAGTCACTTTCCAGCGATTCTTTCATAGCGAGCGGTACTTTTTCCACTCTCTTTTCCAACGAATAACGGAAAACTGCCGGGGCTTGGCGCGCGACGGTGTAATCAGCGGGGGTGGAACGGCAGCGAACGAGCCGTGCCATTGTGGCTGCATTGTTTTCCCGCTGGCTCATTGTTTTCCAGCTTTGTTAATCGTCCCCCGGCTGCCCCCGCGGCCGCGGACGAATTGCGCCGGCCGAAAAACAATGCGGCTCGCAATTACTTCTCCATAGACGAGACTGCACCCCCGCGCCACCCCCGCCATGTCGAAGCGCGATGGTGATTGCGCGAAACGGCGTATCCGCGGAGATGGAGAGGGCTGCGAGCTGAAATTATCGCGACCAGCGCGGATGGATGGAATCCTGGACGAGTGGATGAGTGCGTGACGATGGCTGCGGGGGTTGCAATCGCAAGGGAGAGGGAAGATTGGAGTTTTTGAAATTATTTCCTCTCTATGACGGTGATTTTTATGGAGGCGTATTTGTCGCTGGAAGCAGAGGGATGAAATGATGGGAGAGAAGTGTACGGATGGATTTTTGAAATTAAGATTGGGTACTTAACCGGACCAGGTAACAAACCAGGTACGTGGTTGGTCCGTGATGAGAACGGGATCATTAATCTTCTCGAATCTTTTAAACACGTTTAAGAAATTAAGTAAATTAGTCAGATGTATGTGCTGATGCGTGACGAGGACAGGATCATTAATTTTCGATATACGTATCTTTTAATTTTAATTTACATGTGATACGATGATCGTCAAGGCAATTTTTCTCGAATCTTCTGATTTACGGTTGAAAAATTAAGTAAATTTTGGGGAATTTTCGACTTGGAATTGAAAATGTAGAAAAGGGAGCTACTTTTGTGAACCAGACTTCGTATAACACTGAACCTACCACGATCAAATGAAAGAGAAATAGAAACTTAGAAAAAGTAGAATAACGAGAGACATTGGAAAATATTTACACATATACTGCACAAAAAAGAAAAAATCGCAAAGATAATATCGAATGTAGAATTTCTGTCGATAATTTTACAATTATGGATTGAAAAAATGATTAATTTAAAATCGGTGATTTAATTCCTGATAGGTTCGAAAAGAATAGGGAGCAGAACTTTCGATAGCCATCCCTGAAGCACTCGCGAGTCAACCAATAGCTGCACTTGTAACACCAATCACGTGACCGATCACGCGCACCTTAACAAGCTGAAATTAGGTTAGGTTTGAGTCGGAAAGGAAGTAGATTTTTCCCAGCTTTTATAATTCGAGGAAAAGGCTTGGAAAAATTTGCAAGGAATCGTGCAATAAAACCTAAGCAAGAATTCGAGTCGAGCTTGGCGAAATCAAACCTCGAACACGACTCTCATTTAGACCCCGTTTCCCCGACAGAGGGACAAAGGGGAAAAGCATCGATTCAGAGATTAAAACAAACTCTGCCTCCGGCGGGGAGTTTTTGTCCCGCCAAAAAAGGAAAGAAAACGAGCGGAGAGAAACGGGTCGGCGCATAAAGAAGCTTGGCCTCTTCCTGCCTTTCTTCTCCGTAGCTTTGTCTCCTTTTGCCCCGGCGAACGTCAGTCGGCGAACCGAGCGCCTCTATCGACGCGGACGTGGATTTCCGGCTGAGGAAAAGCGACGGGGAATTATGCAACGTGTTTTATGTGTCGCGGTTTTACGCGCTGTTCCAGCGAGCTTTTCCTCCTCCCGAAGCAACAGCGGTTATTCTTTCCTAGAGACAGCAGGATTCGGAAATTTATGGAGCGAAATGGGAACGAGCAAGCCTTTCCTTTTCCCTTCCCCTTTGCTGCGTAGAATGTGTATTTATGTGGAGATCCGGGTTGAGCTATTTAAATGACTCTAAGTGAGGATAAATGTACCCCAATAAGTGTTTTTATTACAAATAAGCTTCCACGAGTAAGTTTCGGCGGTCTCAAGACGGTTTTCCACTTAACTCACTAGCGCCACCACGGCCCATATCTACGATACGTGTCTATCGTAAGTGTCGTATATATCGTTGAATTATTTCCCAATTTTACCAATGTAATCCTGCGATTTTCTTCTTACTACGTATGTTGCAATCTCACTGTTTGCACAATATCTTTTTCAGAAATTATTCGTGAAATGATAAAATTTGATTTAAAAATATTTCAGCATCAAAATAAAATTGTGAACAGCCCCTTTCCATACTTTAACACGTTGACTGCGAACTACGAGATATCTCGTAGGTTATTTCCTTGCCCAAGATGCCTACTACGAGTTATCTCGTCCCTTCATTATTCGCCATATTTCTGCAGCTACGAGGAAACCCGTAGTATAACTGAAGTACAATTCAAAAAGAAAAAGTTTATACAAGTTTATTCGCGCAGAATAATATTTTTATTTGCGATCATTTTTAAAACAATCTTGCACTCCAACTACGATAATTCGTAACATGTTTTTCTTCAAGAAAAAACATTTTTTAAGCTTTTTGATCATTACTATGTACTATAAATAAAGTGTTTGATAATATAACATAATATAACATAACATAATCGAATCAAAGTTGCGTGGCAGTCAACGTGTTAACGAGTCTGACTCGTGATGAACCTTTTGGCCCAAACGTGAATATCACGGGCCAGACGCGTGAAGTGAAAATCGGCCCCAACGTGAACATCACGAGCCAGACTCGTGGATATATCGCACGTAGTTACATTTGTATGTACATAAGCGATAAGAATGGCGGAGAATATTTGATTAGAAAGGATACGAGGTGAAAGCTAGTGTAAAAGATTGGCACACTCACCGACGCAAAATGTCCGCAGGAGGCACCGGTCAGTGTGGCTGGACTGGTCGGTGAGCCAGGTGCTTGGACTCGGGTTAAACGTTGGAAAGGTCGGCGCGTTTCTGATTTCCTCTTCGTGTTTCTAGAACTTCGTGGTCCGACAGTCGAGTCAGAGCGACACGATGGCCCTGTCCGTGCGGCTGCCACCAGGAAAGGGACCGTACATCGAGCACTACCTGATCCAAGCCAACAAGGGGAAGCTGAGCTTGGAGACCAGCGAGAACAGGTTCGACAACATCCCCTCGCTGATCGCCCACTATTCTCAGTGCTGGTGAGTGGCCTCTCTTCGCGTTCGCCTTCCACTCCACCGGATACCATCTTGTCTTCTGCTACCTCCGCTATCGCCACTTCCTTCCTCGCCATTTATTTGCTACCAGTTCCTTCTCGACTTCGGCAAAAATCTCCACCAATCTGCCCTTTCGATCTTCGCCGGGTATCTGCTCCTAAAGTTTCCTCGCAGTGTAGAGGTACCGGAGTAGATCTCCGGAGTATCGGGTGGACGACGAAAATGATGCACGATGGACGCAGAAAGGGTAAACTGCCTCTACTCGAGGGCGCGGTATCCTGGAGAATATTCGAAATTGTATGGAAAGTTTTTAAGCTTCGATGGGATGGGTAACGATACGATCTCTGGTGTATTTTATGGGATAGCGAAGATAGTGCGTGGTGGGTGCTGGCAAAGAAGCTTCTACTCGAGCAAAGTGTCCTGAGGAATATTTTAAACGAGATGGAAAATTTTGAAACTCGGATGGGATGGGTAACGATACGATCTCTATTGTATTTTATGGAGAGAGAAGGTAGTGCATAGTGGGTAGTGAAAAGGAAGCTTCTACCGTGCTGAAAAATATACTAAATATCGTGGAAAATTCTCGAAGCAGAATAAGGTAACTAATAGACTTTCATTTAGCAAGATACGATCTCATAAGTGCATCTCATAAATCGCAATACGCGTGTAATGTAATCCACGATGCATGTTAGGAAGGAAAGATCTAAATAGAAAAGTACGATTCCTCGTATATCCCATACACGAGAAAAATAATACACAGTGGATTGTAACAATCGGAATAAATTTTCTAAATATTCTAAATTAATTAAAAAATTCTAAAAATTTAATATCGCATTAAATATCCTAATTATTATATTACAAGAATTAGAAGAATTAAATACTATAGCTAGGAATAACACCCCTAGTGAATCCTATGCCTAATAAAAATAATACAAATTGGTAAACAGCGATAAAAGCATCCCAAATATCACGAAAAGGAGTTCAAAAAATTGCATCTGTATAATAACCAATAAACGATACATAATACAAATTGGTAAATGACAACAAAAGCATCCCAAATATCACAAAAAGAAGTTCAAAAAATTGCATCTGTATAATAACCAATAAATTTCCTGTCATTCACCCTTCCAACGAGATAATACAATGTCCCGACACCCATGAGACACCCCCCTGATACAAACACAGGGAACCATGCAACCACGACAGTACCTCGACTCCCTTCAATTATTCAACTACCACAGAATCGATAATAAAAATTTTATCACAAAATTAGTAGTCTGTGAAATAATAATATAATAGTAGAAAGTAAAAATTAACTTGGATTTGAAATTTCGTCGAGTTAACTGTACCCCTGAAAAAAACAGAATCGATAAAAAGAATTTTATCACAAAATTAGTAGTATGTAAAATAATAGTAGAAAGTAAAAATTAACTTGGATTTGAAACTTCGTCGAGTTAACTGTACCCCTGAAAAAAACAGAATCGATAAAAAGAATTTTATCACAAAATTAGTAGTATGTAAAATAATAGTAGAAAGTAAAAATTAACTTGGATTTGAAACTTCGTCGAGTTAACTGTACCCCTGAAAAAAACAGAATCGATAAAAAGAATTTTATCACAAAATTAGTAGTATGTAAAATAATAGCAGAAAGTAAAAATTAACTTGGATTTGAAATTTCGTCGAGTTAACTGTACCCCTGAAAATAAAATCGGGGACCATGATTGCAGAATCATGGAAAATATAAAATTCACGATTCCCAATAGATCACCACCATCGACTCTATCTAACCATACCGATCCCGTTGCACCGAAACTCAGGTACTGAAACAAAGATCGTACCGATAATTAGCCAGAGCGTGCAGTAGACGGTGATCGGTAGCGTTGCATAATTTATCGAATTCCTCGAGCATGCGAGTCCACGCGGTGAAGCCGATCCGCGAGGTGAAAGTCGTAGCATGATCGTGTCCGAGGATAATTTAGGCGACTAATGGGAGCTCTGGAAAGCTGGGTTCGCGCTATTAAGCCCCGGTTTTCGTGATAATCGACGGGCCGTTTTTCCTTTTAACGGGCCGATTAATGATTCATGAACGTTCCGCCCGTTTACCTGCTATCATTCCACCGATCCGTTCCAATAACGCGGTAATCGTTCAGAGCTACTCGCTTTTCCTCGTCTCCTTCCTCTTTTCTCTTTCCACGCAGGAGTTGGAAGGTGCAGGACGCCTCGCGAATCATCCGAGTGTCTAATGACTGTCATCCAAGTGTCATCGCCGATTTCCACCCGATGACAGGAATACTGGCACGATTTAGGTTAATTACCGAATTACCATACGTTTAGGAAACGAAACGTGCGTTAGGAAAACGTGTGAAATTAGGATCCATCCCAGTTGCGAAATTCCATCGATCCTTTCGACTGACACCTTGCTCTAGGGAATGAAAATCATTCGGGATGATGAAGCACGGATGAGAGGGATAGCAGTAGAAAGTATAGTGGAAAGCAACTGTTCCAGTATCAAATTATTTGCTAGCTATTTGCTAGGTTAAAAATGAAAAATAAGAGCTTCGTTTCTGTCCTATGGAGTATTTGGAAATTTAGGGTTGTCGAATTTTGCTTCCTCGAGAAATTTTACAGATTCTACAATAGATCTGTAATTTACGACAAAATTACCGATCTTCGAAAATTTGGAATTTGAAAATCGAGATTTATTAAATGAAAAATAAAACTTTCCTGTCTTATGGAGTATTTGGAAATGTAGGGTTGAGGAATTTTACAGATTCTACAATAGATCTGTAATTTACGACAAAATTACCGATCTTCGAAAATTTGGAATTTGAAAATCGAGATTTATTAAATGAAAAATAAAACTTTCCTGTCTTATGGAGTATTTGGAAATTTAGGGTTGAGGAATTTTGAAGATTCTACAATAGATCTGTAATTTACGACAAAATTACCGATCTTCGAAAATTTGGAATTTGGAAATTGAAATTTATTGAATGGTCGATCCTTCAAAGAATCTTGGAAATCTAGAGTAAATTCGTAATAAAACTACCAACTTCTAAGGTGTACCCGAATATATATATATATATATATATATATACCTGTAGATAATAATAATAATTAAAGTATCATAACAAAAATAGAGAATGCGTATATCCGCAGTATTCTATCATTGAGACTAAAATAAAAATCGAAATGAAAAACATTCTTTTCCATAAAAAGAATGTGATACATGCTAGTAGAAATGCAGTGACATGTCATTTACGTTATCTTCCCGAAGAACGCGTTATAAAACGTTGATTTTTATCACCTTTGATTTTTCCAAAAGGAACATGCTTTTGATAATCATAAAAATTGCGGTAAAAAGGAAGATTCTGAGACCAGCTATTTTAACTGGTCGAGTAGTCGTTAACCGGTACGCGCTTCGAACCAAGTGCCTCCATCAGACGCTCCTCCTTGGCTCCATTAACGATTCGGTTATCCTACCGTCTCGATTAGCTTCGGGCCAGCCTCTTCACCGCTAATTCGCTCTGATTTATCTGTTTCCCTTGGTCGGAGCAGTGACGAATTACCGGTCCAATTGACACTGCCAAGGGCGATGCGCGAGGCCAAGAATAGACAGCAGCTCTCCTCCTTGGCACTTCTGGGTCAGGAATTCTGGAGATACCCGATGGCGAACCCGAAGCCACCGGAGAGCAGCAGCAGCAACACGTCTAGCTTGAGCAGTTTCCGGGGTGGTAAGTTGGAAAATGGATCACGTGATTTTTCTGTAAAATAAAGCAAAGTAAAGTCTAGTGTTCGTTGTTAGAAGTAATGACAATGACAGATGTTGGTCCGTGTTCGTTGATATCTATACTTCTCGTTTGTTTCAGGTAACAATAACTTGAATAACAACAATAACAATATTCATACGCCGACGACGGAGAGTATCGTGCTGAATTTGGCGCCCATTTCGTCACACGATACACGTGAGTGACTTAGAAATTAAGTTAGAACTGAGATCCTTTTGTCATCGTCAGAGCAGAGACTCGTGTTTAATTGGACAGAGTAGTAGAAGAAGACGAGATAATTTTTCCTCAAATAAAATGTCTAAAAAGATACCTTGAAACGTTCTTAAAGCAGGAAGCATGTACCTACTGAAATACCAACACAGTTAAAGGAAAAAGGAACGTGTACCAAATAAGAAAACAAGCCCAGTCACCTAGAATCCACGTCCAGCAATAACTTTCCTGTCAACTACTACCCAATGAATCTTCCGTCCGAAACGAAAATAAGAACTATCCACGTACCAAAAATAATTCCTCATCGTCGCTTTATTTTCGTGTGCAGGAAGCTCGTCGCCTACAGCCGCCGTGACAACGACGACGTTCGCCTCGTCGTTGCCTCGACAGCCTCGGCCAACGCCACCGAACACCCTCAACCTGACAACCTTCAACGAGCCTCTGGACCTAAAGAAGGAGAAGATCTCGCCAGGCGACAAACTGTCCCAGAAGCTGATCTCGCCTAACCTGGTGCAGAGCGTCCGTTGTCCCTCCCCCGTGGTGCACAATGTGGAAAGCAACGTACTGAGTCCTGTCCACGACACCAAAGTGAGCTTCGAGTCGAAGACCACGGCTGAGACGTCGAAATCGACGGTGGTAGAGCTGTCCAGGACCAGATTCTCCTCCGTCAGCACCTCCATGACAAACTTCCATCAGAACGTGTCGACGTTCAATAATCTCTCCTGCACCACGTCACCTGTGCTGCCAGAGATCAGGAATATCATAGCTGAGAATCATACTCTGGGGCAGAACGTGAAGACACCACCTCCACCGCCTCCCAGGTGGGCCAAGCCAGGCCTGGGACAGAATCAGAACAACTTCACCGTCACTACCACTGTCACGTTCAATGTGAACCACACGAATGACGTCAGTAGTTCACAGGTGACTGTTGGGAAAGGGTTTCCTATGCGACTGATAACTCTTAGACTAAGAAACTTTGCCAAATGTACTCCTCTTCCCTGCTTACTGTACCACCGATTCGTCTCTGCCCAGTAATTCCCTAGACCCTCGCGTCTGTAGTGCTGTGCAATACAGTTTGGCGAAGCTTATACTCCTTTGTTCTATCGTCTCCACTGCTAATTTGCTGGTTTCCCCCTTTCAGAACACCCCATCAGACCCCAACACCTCTCTACTGAGCCCCCAGAGTGCCACATCGAACAAGTCTCTAACGTCGAACTTCTCCGTGAAGTCTCCCTTGTCGCCGACGACTCCAGTGCTCTCTCCGATGTCGAAGCTAGTCCCGAACACGGGTGCCAAGACACCCAACGTCCTCTCACCGACCACGCCATCCAGCACGAGCAAGTCAAAACGGAGGCGAGACAGAGAAGCCCGGAAAAACTCGCAGCACTATCAGGAATCAGACATCCTGGAGTCGTACTATCGGAGCTCGCCAGGGGACAAAATCTCCGACTACGAGGACATATGGAACACGACCGACCAGTCGAACCATTCCACCTGGTCGCCGAACGACAAGCTCGCGCGGAATGACGTACCGGCGAACCCTCAGGACCGGTTGAGGAACTCGAACGACCGGCTGATGGTCCCGGATAGAGTTGTGAATCCAGCCGAGAGGAATTTCAACGAGCGACTGGCGACGAACGAGCAGCTGATCGTGAGGAACGACAGGATGATCGTCAGAAACGATAAGTCGATTGGGAACGAGAAGTTGAGTTACAAAGAGATGACCAGCCCGGAGTTTAGCAGCTTCAAGCCTGTCCAGGAGGCGAAACCTGTGGAGCATCATAACAACGGATCGCCGGAGGAAACGGGAATGGGGAGGAGACCTGACCTGTTGTCCCGAGTTTGTGAGTGTTTAGCGGTGAATTAGCTTATCTAGATAGCCGATCACTCTCTTGATATATGAAAAATAAAATGTCAAAGTAACTGGTTTCCTCTGTTCAGAGGAAATCGGTCATCTCTGTGTCGCTCGTTTTATTTCACTGATTAGAGACTATTAGATGAAGAATGATCCTCTTAACGACCAAATCTTTGATCCATGGGAAGTGACATATCAAACTAATTGGTATTCTCTGATCAAGGAATAGTAATTCTTTTATTCGGTTACTGCAGAGGAGCCAATTTTAAAGCTTCTAATACAGAGTTCTCTGTTTTTCAAGCAGGCAGCGCAAATTCCTTGAACAGCCCCAGCACAGTGACACCTCCCAGGAACAAGCTAGGCTTGATGCTGGCCAAATCAGAGAGCAACAGTCCCCTGACACCGGAGTCGAAGCAGGGTAGTCCCTTCTACGCGGAACCGGCGGATGCCATAGCGCAGAACGCAGCAATAATACCAAGAAGACGACCTAGGAACAATCCAGCAACGAACAAGTACCGGCACAGCGAGCCAGGATGGCTGCAGACACCCGTAGGTGCAAATTCTAACCAGCTGCATCCAATCGACTGGGAAGAGACAGAGGAAACGGAAGACAAGACGCCTCTGATCTCTTCCTCTGTGGATAACCTGGCCAAGAGGCTCGGCACCAAAGAAACAAAGAAGATCCCGCGTGCCAAGCCTGTGCAACCTCCAAAGATCAGGACTAAGGTGTTCAATGACACTTCCTGGGCTGTGGATTCTAGCTGGGAATTTATCGGTGAGCTATAGCCGGCGTACTTTTATCGATAACCTGTCATCAATAACCTCTCCTGCATGTACCATTGAGAGAATTGGAGAAACTGATCCGTATGCTACCTTATTCCCAGTACAACTGCATGAAATCCTCAAGTACGAGAAAAACAAAGTGCAAGAGTCAGGAGACGCTTATCCTCGCAATCATATGTCAATCGCTATATCCCCAAACTCAACGACACTCGATCAAAGTAACTCTTGAGGAGCAAGAAAGACTGCGAACCGAGGTACGATCTAGCTTACTGCCAACTCTTTGTTTATCGATCTTTATCGATAAGTCAAATCATCACGGATCGGCCTCGTGTAAAACCTACTCTGGCAACGACTCGTATAATACAATCTAATCTCCACTCGAGAGAGCTTGGAAAACGTCGAACGAATTGGTATACCCGATCGGTTATCTCGCAGCTTTACGAGGCGCAATCTCGTTCACCGATATCCCTGCGAACTATAGCGAAAATTCATTGAAAAGTCGAGTTGCTTCCTCCCCAAACGACGAATAGAGGGAATAGGTCGATAGGGGCAACGATAATAACCTCTGATAACGCTTGCACAGGCAACGAGGGGGACGACTGCGAGCCGGACTACGACTGTGATGCGGATTACGAGGGCGACAACGTGGCCAGAAAGTTTCCGGACGAGGAGTGCGACAGGGACGTTGTTGGGAACACTTTGACCGTTCAGAGTATCATCCTCCAACGGTGAGTTTCCAGCCAGGTCCATTCACTCTTCTCTGGCTCTGTTTCGTGTGCGATCGTTATTGACATTGCCCAGTGCGTCGCTGATAATGGGCGTTGTTTGAATGAAGGAGAAAATTCGGATGAAGGGGTCTCTCCTTTGACACGTTGCCTGGCGGCAAGCCAATTCTACGGGCTGTTTCATTTATTAAGAACCTAGAACAATGGAATATCTCGCAGGGATCAAAATTATTAGAAAAATTAAATATAATTGAAATAATATAATTGGAAAAGTATCTGAGTATAATTAACTAAGTATATGAGTGTAATGATGACAGAGGTGTCAAAGTTAAGCTAATCTTTTATCAAGAGTGAAACTCTTGCCAAATATTGCTTAAATTATTTAGTTAAATTAGTAAACCTAGCTTTTGGTAATCTTGGCAATAGCAATGGCCACCACGACGCCATTAATATTAGATTATATAATTACTTTGATATAATTGGCAGCCTGTGGACAATACAAAATTAAATTCCTTCTTTAAATGTTATGTTTTCCACTTCTGAGTGATTTTTAGTAATGCATGACACTGTCAAAATTGAACAAATTTTAAAAAAGAGGATGATATCTGGATAAAAGAGGACTTGGAAGAGTTAAATATCGATTGAAACAATTTTTAACAATTTTGTTTATGTATTTTGCTGCATCTGATAGGTACCCAGAGCTGTTGAAACCGCCGGACACGTCGGAGTCGCTGTACAGCGACAGGAACTCCTCGTACGACAACGTCGAGAAGAGGAACGAGAGGGAGGAAGCTGGAGACAGCAGGAAGGACCAAACCTATGACTCTTCCGAGTGGGAAACGCCATTGGAGACGGACGAGAGTGACGTAGAGAGAATGAAGAGGAACAAGAGCTTCAAGGAGCGTCTGGACCCTCTTCTCTGTAAGTCAGCCTATCTATATTTACCTTATCCCTTAAGAAAATTGTATCACATAAGAAAAACAAAATCCTAGTAAACTAAAGATAGAAATTTAGAAGATTAACGTAGGTCAGTGCTCCTTAAAGAGTACAAAAAGTACGTAGAAATTGGAAGGAACGACAGGAAAATATGAGCATCGAGAAGATAAGAATATAAGAAGAAAAAGGAGCTAGATACAAGATAAAACTTCAGAAGTACACGAGTTTAAGAAGCGTAATAAATGTCGGTATTCATTATGCTAACAGATTGCACAACAGCTGCTTATCCAATAAAGTTCACGGCCGATAAGTAATGCAAATTCCTCGCCTCTGTACTCAACTGCTGATCAATTCTTACATACCAATCACAAAACATTTCCTCTGGATCCCATCTAGATCTTTTAATTCCCAATCTCAAAACAATCCTACTGATTAATTCCCAAACCTAACCAACTCTCTGTCACAATAAATACGTATCGAAGAATAGGGTCCAGTCTCTCTGCAAAGTACAATTAACCATGAAAGGAGCCATAACACGAGTCTAAGCCGAAGAGTCTAAGCTTCCTGCAGCCAATCGATCCTGATTATCATAGATACACGCAAACTTAGGATTCTACATTAAAATCCTGTTGGACTCTGCCCCGATTGACATCCTGAAACTGAAATTCGAATCCTTCGACCTCGTCAGACCTCATTCCAACAAGCCCATCGATCCTGCGTGCACCGTGCTATTGAAACTGGATCATGGACGAGGATCTATCGACTATCTATCGACGTTCTATCGACGTTCTATCGACGTTCTATCTATTCCTCGACGACTGTCAGCAGAGGCTGACTCAGAGAGTCGTCGAAGTGCATTGCCACGCAAGTGCATCGGAAATCACGCGGAGAAGGTCACGACGCGGATGACACAAGACTATCGATAGCTGAGAATCGAGCAGCGGATGTGTCACGCAAAAAATGTACCATTATCGACTGTCCTGAACGAAAACGACGCTCGGTATGAACGTGACGTAGCGACGACCCGATTAGAAGTAATCGTTGAAGAAGACGGTCGTGGTAAACACGGTCATGGTTCCCGTGTTCCGATTTCGACGATCGTTTCGCTAAATAGATAGTGCGTTTGTCGTTATGCTAATCGTCACTCTCGTTTCTCGTCGAGATAAGTCGTTCCGAGATGAGATGATCTTTGTCTGCGATGCAGATGTCAGGGAAGTGTTAGTGCCGAGGTTTCTTCGTGGTTATTGAGGATTTCCGAGGCGTGTATCGGTATTGGTGTATACTAACCTAGATTGCTCAGACATGGTACTAGCTCTATGGTAGGAGATGGGAATTTGTTGTACAGAATTGTTATACTGACACACGCAGCTTCGTCACGATAGATAAAGAAGCAGGGTCTCTAGAGATCCCGTTACCGTTTCACGAGGGTTAATCGAGAAGTCGATATAGCTGGTTTTAGACGTTTTCTTCTGTGTAATTATAATTACTGAAAACATGCTGCTTTGATAAAGCTAATTTTAACTTTCCTTTGAGCAGGGAATAATAAATGTGTGTTATACTCCTGTTTATTTTCGTTGTACCGTTATCATTGTACTGCTGCTTACGACTTTGTAATTGTCGTTTGTATCTGGTATATTTATAGCTCCATTAAATATTAAAATGGCTAGGAAATTACTAGAAAATTGCTAAAAAATTACTGGAAAATTACTAGAAAATTTGAGAGTTGAAAAATTATATCGCGAAATAAATAAGGGTGGTTATTTCGAAATTTGGAAATAGGGTGAGAAATTAGGGTAATCGAGATGTGGAACAGTATAAAAACAGAGGATGGAAATTAAAGACTTGCTATTCGGATAAAATACTCATCGTCATGAATATTTACGAGCGTTCATGCATAATTAATGGATTAACAGGAATTAATTGATCCAGACAGACGAACTGTAAACCTCTCCTACCAGAATATTGAATATTTATGATAACAAGGAATAGGGAACAATTTTTCCAGCGCGTTATTGTCCAAATTTTCCCGTTTACGGTAAATTTCCCTCGTCACGGAACAATGGCGACGCCTCGAAGAACGGACAACCATAACACGGGACAATAAAACGGCATAACGGGAGCGGGCAGAATTTTTACCTGAAATTCGGGAAATTGCTCGACCGCAGGTACCTCGGTTTTTCCACCCTGCGAATTTTAACGCAGTGGAATATTCCCAAAAATCGTGGGGCTCGACGTCGAAAACAATGGAAATCGTAGAAATCGCGTAGAAAAATAAACGAAAATAAAATGAATAAAATCAATAAATAAATTAATAATAAACTGGTTAAATTACTGCGATATTTCAGGAATATCGTTTTTCCTCGGTCTAAAATTACACAAAGCTATCGCGTTTCTGCGGACTTGTGAGAACAAAAGATTTAATAATAGTCGAGCTCTCTTGCACAAGAGAAACTATAGATTATGGTTGAATCGCGAGATAAAAGGTGCGTTTATCTGCGTGGAAATTCTTGAAAACGCGTAGATATCGAAGATTATCGAATTCTTTTGTATCAAGCACAGACATCTAAAATTATTCTGTCGATAGCAATTGTTTCGCAACAATCCATGCAATATTTACGATCTTTAAATAGTATCGCAGATTCACTATACCGCGATTATCTCACAATAAGAAAAATCCTTGATCATCTACTTCTAATGGGACTCCGAGAATTCAAAATTCGCAATAAATCGCAATAAATCGGCAAGAAAATTAAGAAAATCGACAATGAACCGTTTCACTATAGTTTCGTAATAGTTTCACGATCATGCTCGTGATGATTACAATGTCTGTACGATAATTTATCAATTTATTAGGATATTTATATAACGACGAAGACGATTTCCAAAAATTCGAAATTAATTACTTTTTAATCCTAATGAACCACGCGTAAAGTTAGCGAAATTAGTGAGACGAGTACAGAGGGTGAAGTATAGGTAATTGTCGGAATTTATTTATCGACGATGCATAAACAAAGAAAGAAATGGCGGAGGCACGTGCGACGACTGCATCGACGAAAACAGAAATGTTTTGTCTCGATGTCGACGTAACGCGCATGGCGGAAATGACTTTATTATCCTCTTGATACAAGCTGTGATCGTGATACGGTTATCGAGACGCCTCTGCAGCGTGTATCTTGCTAAAAATTCCTCAGCGTACTACGCTTCCATCGGCATCGTATCCTTGTTACCCCGATTTTTCCCGAAATTATCTCGCTCGAATGTGGATCATCGAAGCTGTGAAGTCACTATTCTACGCGTTCGTCAAAGAAACGTAATTGCGCTATAATTAGACTAACAAGTGTTTACAGAAACGCGTGTATAAAGAGGATTTTGCAAAAAGGCAAACTATTTCTTTGTCGAAAAGATATCTCGATATCACGATATTCTGGAATAGTACATTTGGTACATGGAGTATATAATATATTAATAAATTTATTATTAATAATAAATTAATTATATCGAATGGCCCAAAATTCTCGCAAGATTTGAATTTCGCGCCATTTGTATAATAAAACATTGTCAACAAAAAGAAGAAACAGCGTGACAGTTGAAGTTGAGCATTATTAAAAATGGAGAACAATGCGTCTTCATTGTTAAGCAATATTTGCAATTTTTATTTATTAATCTGTCTTTTCTATCCAAATTACTTGCGTGAATTTTGAGACACCCTATATATCATATATAATGAAATATTGTATATAATTTCGAATATTCGTTTAATTTATTTTTCTGTATTCATAACACATAATTATTTACATTTCTTTTATCCATCTCACTATACTCTTCCCCGAAAGATTATTATACGCGAAAATTCTGCGTAAATATGGCGCTCTCGAAAACTACGCCACGTTTCCAACGACACTATCTCTACCATTATCCAACAGTACAGTAACTTGGGAAAAAGCGAGGGATGACAAAGTAGCAAAGATAACGGAGAAAAAACAAAGGAACCAGACAAAGTACATTACACAGGCCAATGAAAGTAAACCATGCATAATGGCCACTGTAATCGCCGATAGAAAAGAATGGTCATTTGAAAAAGAAGAGGAACGAGATACAGATGCGTCGTAAAATGGTAACAAAGTCGATAAACCTCGCGGATATACGGACACAAAGTAGGGAGTACGTTTCAGATGGATCGTGGCAGATATCTCCATACGTCTGGTCCAACAGACAGTGGAACCTGAGGTTCACGTGAACAGAGGTTCACGTGAAAAACAATGAATCGAAATCGCGATCTGTCGCATGGAAAATACCCTCGTTTCAATAGATCAGTCTTCGTCGTTAATTGTCTTCGTCTACTTCGCTTCTCTTTGTTCCTGCCTCCTTTTGTCATCGACGTTTACGATACCTGGCCACTCGAGGGCTTCATTGGAAAAGGGTAGTGGAATTTTTCCACTCGATTTCCTTCCCCACTCGAACTTTTATTATCGCAAATTTATAGGAAGGAGAATTTCAAGTGAAGTTACGAATTTTTTGGGAATTGGGTCGGATGAAATTTTGGAAAATTTGGGTCTCTCGGATTGAGGCTCTTATGTCTCCTGTACAGTGCTGTATAGCGCGTGTGCTTGGGAAATATTGAATGTTAATTTTCTCCATAACGAAGATTCGAAGGATAAAGTTTTATTCTTTATTTTTAATTTGCTTTTTCATGTAGAGTCATCTTCTCTGCCATTTTATCACCGATACTAGTGTATTATGGTGCCCATATGTGTATATAAGTTATAGCTAAGTGTGGGTGTGCTTGGGGAATATTGAATATTCATTTTCTCCATAACAAAGATTCCAAGTTTTATTCTTTATTTTCGATTTGCTTTTTCATTTAGAATTACTCTTTACGCCATTATTCCACTGATACTCGTTTATTGATGGTCTCCATAAATCTAAATCATAACTAAGTGTATGTGGACTTGGTGAATATTCAACGTCGACTTTGTCAATAACGAAGATTCCAAGGATTAAATTTTATTCCTTATTTTCGATTTGCTTTTTCATGTAGAATTACTCTTTACGCCATTATTCCACTGATACTCGTTTATTGATGGTCTCCATAAATCTAAATCATAACTAAGTGTATGTGGACTTGGTGAATATTCAACGTCGACTTTGTCAATAACGAAGATTCCAAGGATTAAATTTTATTCCTTATTTTCGATTTGCTTTTTCATGTAGAATCACCCTCTCCGCCATTGCACCACCGATACTCGTGTATTAATGGTCCCCGTAGATCTAAGTTATAGATAAATGTATGTATGCTTGATGAATATTCAACGTCGACTTTGTCGATAACGAAGATCCAAAGGATAAAATTTTATTCTTTATTTTCGATTTGCTTTTTCATGTGGAATCACCCTCTCCGCCATTCTACCACCGATACTCGTGTATTGATGGTCTCCATAAATCTAAATCATAACTAAGTGTATGTAGACTTGGTGAATATTCAACGTCGATTTTCTCCATAACGAAGATTCAGAGGATAAAATTTTATTCTTTATTTTCAATTCGTTTCTGCATATAGAATCACCCCCTTTCTGTATTACCGTTGCTGGAACACCCTGTATATATTATAAAATTGGTTATAGATTAGACAATTTTATAGTATTATATGTAAAATATTGTGATATTATATTATACATAATACTATAGAAAAATTGCAGAAAATGAAATATAATAAAACGATACTAATAGATTATAAAATTAGAATATCAACAATACAA
>NW_016908236.1:461923-533551 GCF_001483705.2 Eufriesea mexicana | reverse complement strand
TATAATTTCTTAAAAAATGTTATTTTATATATATAATATAATACCGTATGTGTATTATATGCTATACTATATATCGATGGAAATTCTCCATGTAAATGCGAGGGAAAGAACAGGTTTAACCACATCGTTGCAATCGGGAGGTAAAGAAAATTTCATTGGTGTCGGATCGGGTGTAAGGAATCGCTCAGACTTCTCGTTACGAGTTCCAGATGAGCTCAGTCTCGCGGAGTTTCGCGAAAATGGCGATGATAATTTCATCCCGGGTTTATGACGAACAGAGCGACCTATAAAGAGAAGCGTAATGTCGGGGTTTCCCAACAAATTGGAATAGTTTACGAGGTGTCGGTCGTTGGAATAGCAAACTCCCGTGTATTGCGCCTCGTTGCTCGCAATCATCCCCGAACTTCGGGGCCCGCGTTGTTCGAGGGGTTGCTCGATGGCCGACTATGAAATACCATCGACGGGAATAATTTAAACGATCGTCCCGATATTTCGCGAATACTTGCGACATTCGTCCAGTGAACGAGTAAACCGTGCAATCTTAATTCGCTGAAAAATAATTGCGAATTATCGGAGTGTAGAAGACGAGTAGAAAACTTAGATCAAAAAACAGGATAGTTGAAATATTAACCCTTTGCACTCGAGAGGCGCCCCTCAGTCGCCATTTAATCAGATTCTAAAATTGGATGTTAATTAATATATCAAATTTACAATTATCCAACGATGCGTGAAATATCGAAGTAAAATAATTCCACGTTTTAATTTCTATACGATTTCTTATTTACCGTTTGAAAATTATCATCGACTTTATGAAAGTCTTCGAATTACTATTTCCTTGTAACGAAAAAATCCTCGAGTGCAAAGGGTTAAAATTGCTTAACTTTCGGTTGCCGTGCCGAGCTCTACAATATAACATGCGATAAGGCGTTACATCGACGTGGTATACACGTCGCTGGCGGTTTTGGAACAGAAGCATCTCGACGTGTGTGGCACGTCTTTATAACGCAAGTGGTTAATCGGAGGTAGTATCACACACGTGTTTTGCGAGCAGTTATTAAAGTGTTAAAGCATTTTAGGTATTGGAAAACGTTAATCTTCTCAATTTCTTCTTTCTGGACTTAATCACATTGGCTTCTAAGAGATTCGTATATAAATTATCTCTATTGAAAGCACGAGATGGAGAAGATTAAATTTGGTTTCATCCCTGAAGTTGAATCGTAATGAGAGTCGGAGTACAAGGAAAGGAAGGATTAATTTACGTGAGCTTAGAATAGGGCTCTTGTTCCATTATGATAAGGACATAGGAGAATTTCTGCAGCCACAGCTTTCCTTCCTCTTTATCGCGAAACGTAACTTTGCAAGTCCCTTATGAAACCTCTTGGAGATTGTCCAAAAATAAAAAAGCTACGCGGAGGATTCTATTGAACGTAAAGTACAAACACAGAAGAGATTAAGTTAAACAGTTCTAAGAATCCAAGCCTTGTTTCTTCACGGGGAAAAGCTCGGGAATTTCTTCAAGCAAATCATTCTTTTCTTCTGTTTCTTCCCCGAGTTTCTCGTAAGATTCCACGCGAAACTTTTTGGAGACTGTCCAAGAGGCAAGAACAAACAGTGAAAACGAAAAGTAAGAAAATTATTCCGTCGAACACGAAATACTGAAATACGAGGAATTAGCTTAAATAGACGAAGAATTCAACCCTTGTTTTCCTGTGAAAAGGGGTTCAAGAATTTCTTGAGCTGGAGCATTCTTTTTGTTTCCTTTCTCCCTTCCCAAGTTTCTATGGAATTACTCGCAAACCTTCTTGGAGATTGTCCAGAAGCTACAAAGCGAGAAACAGTAGGTAAATAGAAGAATTTATCTGCTACAAGAAATAAAAATACGAGGGATCATTTTAAAGGGTATATGAATCTTCGAAGAGGAGTTTAAGAATTAAAATGTTCTTCTCTTTTCTCACTCTCCAGTTGGAACTTTCAAATTTCTCATGAGATTCCTTGCAAACTTCTTTAAAAATTATTCCAAAGATAAAAGCCCAAAAACTTCTTACGAAAATGCGAGAAATTAACGAAAAGGCTGCAAGAAATGCAACCCCTGTTTCCCTAAAAAGAAGTCAAAGAATCTCTCCAATTAAAATATTATGCTTTTTGCTCGCAACTTGCAATTTCTTCAGAAGATTCTTTACAAACCTCTTTGAAACGCGAAAAATTTCATGAAATGTAAAAATATATAAATATAATAATATCTCCCTCGAATTAAAATATTTTTCTCCTCCCTCAGAACTTACAAGTTACCCATAAAATTCTTTATAAACCTGTTTGAAGAGCTCAATAATTTCATCGAACTCAAAAATACCCCTAAATACGGGAAATTAACCCTTCGCACTCGAGAGGCAACCCTAAGTCACCATTTAATAAAATTCCGAAGAAGGATATTAATTAATACATGAAATTTTAAATTTAATATATTAAATTTTAATGAAAGAATCTCTCCAATTAAAATATTTTTCTTCTTCTTCGCGATTTAAAAATTTTCCACAAGATTCTTCACAAACCACTTTGAAGAGCCCAATAATTTCATTGAACTCAAAAACACCCCTAAATACGAGAAATTAACCCTTCGCAATCGAGAGGCAACCCTAGCCACCATTTAATAAAATTCCGAAGAAGGATATTAATTAATACATGAAATTTTAAATTTAATATATTAAATTTTAATGAAAGAATCTCTCCAATTAAAATATTTTCCTTCTTCCTAGCGATTTTTAAATTTTCCACAAGATTCTTCACAAACCTCTTTGAAGAACCCAATAATATCATCAAACGCAGAATTACCCCAAAATAGGAGAAATTAACCCTTCGCACTCGAGACACGACCCTAAGTCACCATTTAATAAAATTCCGAAGAAGGATATTAACTAATACATCAAATTTTAAATTTAATATATTAAATTCTAATCAAAGAATCTCCCCAATTAAAATATTTTTCTTCTTCGCGATTTAAAAATTTTCCACAAGATTCTTCACAAACCTCTTTGGAGAACCTAATAATTTCATCAAACGCAGAATTACCACAAAATACGAGAAATTAACCCTTCGCACTCGAGAGACGACCCTAAGTCACCATTTAATAAAATTCCGAAGAAGGATATTAACTACTACTTCAAATTTTAAATTTAATATATTAAATTCTAATCAAAGACCTCTCTCCAATTAAAATATTTTCCTTCTTCGCAATTAAAAAATTTTCCACAAGATTCTTCACAAACCTCTTTAAAGGTCCCAGAGACAAAAGCCTAAATGAAAAATTCATAGGAGAAATGAACTCGAAGGCTGCAAGCATGCAACCCCTGTCTCCGCAAAATAAAGTTAAACAGTCTCCTTAATCCTAACCAAAAAGCAGGATTTCTCCTTGTTTCTCCTTATTCCTACCCTCTCGTTTTATCTCCCGTCGCAGAATGTTCCCAAGTTCGTCTGCAGACCGTCGGAGGAACTTTCTGTTACGCTCTCCTCTCTTTTCGTTAACTCGTGCACCTCTCGAGTGCCTGTTCCCCGGAAGAAAGTTCCGAAGCAAACCGAGGTAACGACTGCGATAAGAATAAAACGGGATCGTGGCCGTAACAGCGTGGAAACATTGGTCACGGTGAAACGACGGCCGATCCATTCGGGGCACTTAACTTAATACGACGTCGCAAACAAGTCGATGGAACTTGCTGCTACTTCCGGGACGCCATCGCGAATACGTAATAGCCCGTGGACCGTCTGCAAACTTGGCGACCGAGTCGATACAATCGCGATCCTCGTCGTTGTCACGCTTTCGTCACCGGTGTATCGCGATAGAAACAAAGCTATCGTGAAAGCTTCGGATAGATAAGGAACCGTCTGTCGAATGTCATTCCGATTTTATCTCGGTGGTTATCTGTGGAGGAACGAACAATTGATAATTATATTCGAAGTTCGGATATTTTGCTTTCTCAAATTTATTCCAGGAATGAAATGAATTTGTTTGGGGGTGGGGGGTAAGGAGTTTAGGATATGGAAGTTGGTAATGGGATTTATGGTGAAGGCAAGTTTGCTTTATGGGGGTAAATTAGTTCCTTTTCTCGTTTTTGGAAATGAAGGGAATCTATAAAAATATTTTAATTGATGGCAATTGTTAATAATAATTTAATTGTCTGGTTTGTTATTATTGGGAAAAATTGTGATGTATATTTAATTATTTATGAAGTTTAATAGATTTCATTCATTCGCTTATGTTTTATATTTTCTAAGAAAGCTTGGAATTGATAGGGAACCGTCTGTCGAATGCCATTCCGATTTTATCTCGATAGTTATCTGTGGAGGAACGAACAATTATCTGTCGATAATTATATTCGTGTAATCGAATTTCGGATATTTTGCATTCTCTTTTTTATTTCGGGAATAAAATGTTTTGTTTTTTGGAGGGACGGGAGGGTTAAGGAATTAGGGTTTGAAGAAAGTTGGTAATGGGATTTATGGTGAAGGTAAGTGTGCTTTATGGGGGTTAATTAGTTCCTTTTCTCTTTTTAGGAAATAAAGGGAATTTTTAGAAATATTTTAATTAATGGCAATTGTTAATAATTTAAGTGCCTGCTTTGTTTTTATTGGGAAAAATTGTAATGTATATTTTATTATTTTAAATTTTAATTATTTATGAATTTTAATAGATTTCGTTCATTCGCCTATATGTTTTATATTTTCTAAGAAATATAAATTGCATAAAAATCTTATTAGAAGACAGATAGTATGAAAAGAATGAGCAAAGTTTACTTTGTGTCGCATTAAAGCTTTGTGCTCTCGTGAAAATTTCCTCGTTTCAACTTGCAACTTTTAATTAAATATTTTTCTGTATTAAAATACAGAAGGAAGAAGAACATAATTAAATTGCATTGCGGGACAAAAATGAATGACAAAATTTGCTAGCATTCGCATACTATCCTCGTTTTCATTTAGGCTATTAATTAAATTTTCCTACATTTAAATACACCAAAAAAAGAAATTTAATTTCACATTCTCTAAGTCTGAACAAAATTTTCTAAAATTTCACATTTTCTACATTTCCGCCTAACACTTATCACTCACGATAAAAGGTACTAAATATAATTAATATTTTTAAAATAAATACATTTAATTAAATATATTAATTATATAAAATTCTATAGGGTCTTATTGTGCCATCATTTAATTTTAGCATTTTAACTAAAAATTTAATTTCATTTTATATATTAGAGACAGTATATATTTTATTAATTCTTTCATTCCATTCTTCAATCAAAAGACAATTGATTATGCACCGTCTCTCGTCTCGGAAGTAGCGAAGGATTTATCAATTATTCATCAAAAATCATGATCATGAACATCCTCTGAATCTGAAAAGTTCCATGAGCACCTCGGAAATCAACCCAGGAAAATCCCCAATTTCCAACGTAAGCCCAGCTGCTGCCTAAAGTGCCCATAGATCCTCGCAGACCCGTTATTATAAAGGCGTGGAGGTCTCTAACCATTGGTCCCTAACCTGGGCCGGATATAAAAACGGTCTAGGGTCGAAAACGGTTTGCAGTGAGTCGAGGTTAGCCAAAAATCGGCTTCGTGTACGCGTACCAACCGATCGGTCGCCCCTCTACCAACGCAGAGCATAGCGACAACAGAGGCTACCTTTCCCGATAGCTCTGTCGATTGTTCAGTGTCAGCCAATCCATCGTCGGTGTAGCCTCGCAGCTTGTGCTGGGTCATTCGATCATCCACGCAGCTGCGAGTTCCCATGATCGTCGCGAGTGTGCTCCGAGAGATCGTCCATCGATGACGGTGTTCGTGATAGTTGCACGAATCTTTTCTCAGTTTTGACAGAGTTCCTGGCCCTACCAGAGAGTGCCAATGATGGCTTGACAGTGGTTAGAAGACTGGCGAAGAAAAATTTCTCAGACTTGACAGAGATCGACTGTTCTCCTGATCAGAGAACCTGGGAAGCTTCTCATCCTCGGAATGGGAGGCCTGCCTACCTAACTTTTTGACAATTTTGACGCTCCTTTGACGAGGTATGAAATTGGATTAGTAAAAAACACTGTGATTCGAAGTAGTGGAATCTTAGAAAAGAAGAAAATTCAAAGCAGTGGGATCTTAGAGAAGAAGAAAATTCGAAGTAGTGAAATCTTAGAAAAGAAGAAAATTCGAAGTAGTGAAATCTTAGAAAAGAAGAAAATTCAAAGCAGTGGGATCTTAGAGAAGAAGATAATTCTAAGTAGTGGAATCTTAGAAGAGAAGAAAATTCAAAGTAGTGGAATCTTAGAGAAGAAGAAAATTCGCAGCAGTGGAATCTTAGAGATGCCAATGATGGCTTGACAGTGGTTAGAAGACTGGCGAAGAAAAATTTCTCAGACTTGACAGAGATCGACTGTTCTCCTGATCAGAGAACCTGGGAAGCTTCTCATCCTCGGAATGGGAGGCCTGCCTACCTAACTTTTTGACAATTTTGACGCTCCTTTGACGAGGTATGAAATTGGATTAGTAAAAAACACTGTGATTCGAAGTAGTGGAATCTTAGAAAAGAAGAAAATTCAAAGCAGTGGGATCTTAGAGAAGAAGAAAATTCGAAGTAGTGAAATCTTAGAAAAGAAGAAAATTCGAAGTAGTGAAATCTTAGAAAAGAAGAAAATTCAAAGCAGTGGGATCTTAGAGAAGAAGATAATTCTAAGTAGTGGAATCTTAGAAGAGAAGAAAATTCAAAGCAGTGGAATCTTAGAAAAGAAGAAAATTCGCAGCAGTGGAATCTTAGAGAAGAAGAAAATTTAAAGTAATGGAATTTTAGAAAAGAAGAAAATTCGAAGTAGTGGAATCTTAGAAAAGAAGAAAATTCTAAGTAATGGAATCTTAGAAAAGAAGGAAGAAATTATAATTGAATCTCCTCTATACAAAATAATCATTCCTCCACTGTAAGATCTTCATCAAAGAAGCTTCCAAAAGCCAAGCCTTCCTCAACAAAGAAAATCGAATGAAAAGATCGATCGATCCCAACAACTCGATTCCAATCGATGAAATATCCGATTACATTACACAAGTGACATTTCTCTATTCCCACAATTTATCAAAGAAATCGAAGAGACTCGGTGTTGAGGTCTCTTCGTCGACGATCTAGAGCTGCGAAGAGTTCTCATAGGAGGAGAACTTCTCCGAAGGAGGGTTCGTATATCTGGCCGTAAGATTCCACGGTCGCCGAGATAACCGGTCGACGAGTCTCGAAGACGTCTAACGTCCTGGCCCGGGTCAGCGTCGTTGATAATTTCATGCGGAATTCTCGTGCCGATAAGCTCGCAGATTCTAGGGGCAGCCCTTCGACTCGAATACTCCTCCACCGATAAGCCGATCTTCGTTTCAGATAACCGGGGATGCAATTGTTCGAAGGGAAAGACGCGAATGGAGAGCACACTCGTTGGACTTGGTACTCGATCGAGCGTACAATTCTGCTGGGAGATCGTTAAGGGCTGACGAGGTTTCGAGGTTTGGAAGAAGCTGGAAGATTACAAGGATCAGAGAGGGAAGATTGTTCTTTCATAAGCGAAGATCGATATTCTCGTGGATACGTTGTTGGCGGGGTTGATTTGAAAAATTGACGATTCGAGAGGTTAATGAACTTGAAGAAATCGAGAGTAGAAGGATCGTGGAAGATCGGATGATTGGAAACGTTGGAACTTTTACTGGTGCTTTCGTTTCCTGGTTGTCGAATTAAGGAGACTCTGAGAAAGGAAATTGTTGAGATATTTCTATTGAAAATTGTTGAAATATTTCTATTGAAAATTGTTGAAATATTTCTATTGAAAATTGTTGAGATATTTCTATTGAAAATTGTTGAGATATTTCTATTGAAAATTGTTGAAATATTTCGATTGAAAATTGTTGAGAGACTTCCGAGGTGGAAAGCAGTATTATCATAGTTTATAAGCGAAGGAAGACCGGTTGGTAGAAAGTTCTGACAAGTTTAGAAAGTTTAGAACATGACGATCAATTGCTCGATGGAGGAACACGCGGAGAAGAAGGGGTTTTCTGTGAAAACCAGGGGCATCTTCCGAAAAATAGGCAGGTGGTTCCAGTGCTTTTGCAAGAAGTTGCAGAATAGTATTATGATGCTCAAACGTAAGCGGCAATAACTGTTCGTGTAACTAGTAACTTATATACCCTCTGTTATCTTCCAATTTTATTAATTTTTACATTTTTCGACGATGAAATTTTTTTAATTTTCCTCTTCCTGAATTCTGAGACCCCAAAGTTCTCCGGTTACGAAATTTTGGTATTATCCTCGACTGTTCGAATTCTGCTTTCTCTGTAGGAAAATGGGGAGGAAATTCTCTTATCTATTACAGTGGAAGGAGCTTTCTTCCGAGAAATTATCACATGGATGCTAGCCGATAGCGAAAGAGGATCAAATTACTATGTTTATAACCACGTGTACAGATAAAGTCTATTTGCAGTGTTTTTAACATACCTCGCTTATTTTAGAATACCATGTAGCATTAGTAGTTCACTATTGATAAGATAACGAGCCGTGATACCGCAGCTATTTGCTGAGATATCGAGTTAAAAAACTTTAAATTCAATTTCTTGAATATCTAGCTACTATATCCCTCTAGTCATTCTACGACGTTCATTCTACGTCCATTATCTACTATCTGGACTACTACTTCAATATTTACCCTCCCTATCACTGCCTCAGTCAACATTACTCTCGCTTCAGCAATATTAATAACACACCGAAAATTTTATTTTCATAAAATGAAGATAATTACCCCCACCGTGAAACCGAGAGAAAAAATATTTATAAATCTTCCCTTCCATCCCTATCGAGTTCAGAAACCCTGCAAGTACGCCTATATCCAGCTATACCTCCTCCAAAATCAATTCTCCACTCAAGGCCACCGACCACTAACCCCCACCACTCGACTCGCTTTCACACCTACCGTCGCAATCAAATATCAAACCTGTCTAATCCAATTTTTCTCTGCTCTACAGCTCCTCCGAGACTACAAGCCCTGAGGAACCGTGAAAATGGAGGCTCAGGATCCACCATAAGGTCGTATGCCCTTCAGTTAGCAGCAGACAAGACGACCACCTTCTCTCAGAACATCGACAACTTCATCCAATGCACGAAAGAAGGAAAAGAGGCCAGTCCACACGTGGTAATGAGGAACATGCGACAATTCATGTCCGGAATGAAGAACTACTTGGTGAAACACGGCGAGAGGGAGTTCGAGAAGGAGGTGGAGAAGGAGAGGCTGAAACTAAAGGCGAATGAGTTTTTGAACCTCGACGCGATTCTGGAGGGCGTGATGATGGGACTGGTGGTCAGGCCGCTCAGGGAACACGTTTACAGACTGTTTGTGGACCATTACGCGACTACTGGCTCGTTGCAGACCCTCGCCGAGAGCATTCAGCACGCCCAGGGGAAACACGTTCAGGATCTCGGAGTTCGAGTTAGTAACTGTTCGTTGAAACGATCATTGCATGTGGAATGGGAGTTGTCCTATCGTGGCTCGTTGTCACCCCTCCATGCGAGGGTAGAACTGTCGTTTGGCGAGCCAGCTTGAATTTTGAATGACCATGGTTGCTAGAGTTTAGTAGAAGCTAGGTAGACTTTCCTGATCCCCCTTGGGTTTTAAGTGGAAAATCTTTGTGGATAGTTATTAGCCTATTTGGATAGTTGAAGGAGAAGTAAAGATTGAGAGTAACAGTTTTATTTAGCTGGTTTAAAGAGAGCAAGAATGTACTTTGGTTTGGGTATTTTTTGGTAACTCTTGGTTAACAATGATTAGCTAGTTTTAGTATTACTCATCACTGTGTATGATACAGACTTTAATACGTCTAATTGCTTCAACGACTCTATCACAGACTAAAACAATTAAAATGTAATAATGCGTAGCTGTAATGCCGTAAGTGCTCAAAATAGATTAATAATATCATTAGTATTTTTGTTTCCAGCCAAAGATCATACCCCCATCGGAGTCCAGTTTAGAGCGGATCCTCAAGTACATCGACCGCCTTCAGAAGGCGGATTCGCCGTTGGATAAGTTGGAGAATCTACTGGCTGCCATTTCAGCGATTTTCAACTCCGTAGGTGGCATTGTAATATTTCCTCGCGTAGTACCTCTTGTTTCAGTCAAGATTTAAATATTTACTATAATGATTTTTTAGGTTAAGCACTCAAACTCTGGCAGACACGTGACGCTGGGCGCCGACGACCTTCTTCCTCTTCTAGTTTGGGTGTTGGTTCGTGGCAAGGTTGTAGACGCTGAAGTGGAGGCTGAATATATGTGGGGCCTGCTTCATCCCTCTCTTCTCACTGGCGAAGGGGGTTACTATCTAACGACCTTGTCTAGCGCAGTTCACGTTTTGAAGACGTTCAAGTCCAGCCAGGGAACGATGTCCACTTTAAACGTAAGTGACTTCGCTGTTGCTGCCTTCTGAAGCATTGCAATAAATTTCAATGATTTTTGGGTGTAGCATTGGTATATTATATTGTAAAGTTTTAGTATTTGTAAGTTCCAGTGAAGACATTTTAAATATTGTATTAATTGAGGAATTGCTGTATCATTGAAAGTATGTTTAGTAATTGCTATTTGAATTTGCCAGGGCTGTGGAACACCAGACTGTTCATCCGTACTACGAATCTTAGTACCAGATGAACTGCATGGATCCCTGAACACTAGAACGTTGCCTGTGCGACCAAATATGAATACTAGAGAGATCTGTCGCATCCTTGCACATAAAATCAGATGCACCAACCCCCAGGACTATGGATTATTCAAGCTGGTTCAAGGGGAAGGTAAGAATCAATCCTGTTTTAAATATAGAATTGTTATAGCTAGTACTAGACATTTCAATTTTCTTAACACATTCACATTTCACTCATAAAGAACTTATTACTTAATTCTTTAAGATTAAGGATATGAGGTTGATATATAGGTTCTAGAAATTTTGCTAATAACTTTTTACAAACCTTTACTGAAGACAGTATTTGAAATCCTATCTGAGTCCTACAAATCTTGCGAAAAATTTTTTACCAATTTTTACTTGAAGATACTACATGCTGCAGTGAAAAAAGCTAAATTTAGTTATTAGAATGATGAATTAAAAAATTATAAATGTAGTTGAACAGCTAAGAATGTATTAAAGTGCAACCAAAGCAACATCTACTGATATGTACTATCATAGATGAAATGAATTAAAGAAAACTGCATAATGTAATTGTTTTCTATTACAGAAACCTTACTCGGTGACCACGAGTGTCCACAAGAGCTCTCTCACTGCCTTTTCGCTTACAAGCGGATCGACGCGAAGATAGCCTGGCCCAAAACCAGTTCTTAATAGGCCTCGCGATCAGGGGCTGCTTAGGGTAAACGATATCGGTTTCGTGGTGATGAAACTAACGAGTTTGAAGCACCTGTCTCTTATTGTTAGTTTCGTTGCTAGCGTATTTACCTTTCGATCGTCTAATTCATCGCACTTTTACACGTAGGTTCGAATGGAATACCGAATTCTTCAATCTCGAGCACAAAGACCTTTTGGTAATTAGCTCTTAAAGTATATTTGAACACTGCCAGGTATAAAAAGCTTTCGAATAATTAAAATGAAGAATTTCATTGAAAGCGACCAAAGTTTAATTTAAGGAAAACAAAAGATTATGAAATTTTGTATCTTTATTCGTAAACCGCTCTAAACTAAATCTATATTCTCACATATCCGGTATTTAAAATTACTGTACTCGTCATTATTCTACTGGTCGCTTTTTAATTAAACATTTGTCAATTTTTGTAATTAGTGAAAAAGAAAAGGACTTCTTTGGCTGCGATGATCCAAAGAAACTGTATTATTTTCCGGATTATATTGCTGCTGAAGACGATTATAGTGCAATCTAGTAGTGCAATGTGTAGCTGGAAACGATCTTGAATAAGGGTTTCATTGAACGCAGCTAAAGGGTCCAACCAAAACAGCAGAATACGATCTTAAGATCAGGCAATTAGCATCCAGTCGAATCTAATTTACTTGCAAACAGGTGCTAAAGCATCGGATCAACTGAATAGAGCCTTAGCTCTACGAGATTCAGTTTGTCTATTAGCACTGGAAACACGAGTTTTCGAACAAATTTCCGCCGAACGACCGTTTCTCTTTCGCGAACACGTGAATAAAATGAGATAAAGGATCGTGTATTACTCAGTATTCGATATTTTGCAAAACTCTACGATAACGAAGCTACTGATTAAGTCTCGTTGGTGAAGTAGGGTTCAAATCGAGGGGGCTAATAGAAATTCTCCACGTTGGAGCAGGAAAACAAAGGTTTTGGACCTTTTACTTAGAAAAGATAAATCGTAGGCGTCCTTCGATTTCGAAACCTACAGAGAGAACACTATACGTTTTTTACGGGATGAAGTCTCTAATAAAAAGAATAACCAAATGTCTCTACGGTGTGTCTTTGGTGATATAAAAATTTCATAAGAGATAAAGATTCATTAATTTAAGAATTATGTTAATTCCTATTTGAGAATAATTTGTAGCTTACTAAAAGATTTTTTTGTGTCTTTGGTGATATAAAAATTTCATAAGAGATAAAGATTCATTAATTTAAGAATTATGTTAATTCCTATTTGAGAATAATTTGTAACTTACTAAAAGATTTTTTAATGTCCTTAAAACTTTGAAAAATAGAGTTGTAGCAAGGCTATTTTTATTTTTTTATTTTTTTGTTTTTGAAAGCCTACACTTTTCATATTTTATATTTCAGTATATTATCTAATTGTATCTCATTAAGGAAAAGAATTTAATGAACAATTTTATCTTACATGAATCATTTATATACCACAGGAGATCAGAGACATCTGGTTAGTCTTTATTAGTGGTGGTTCAAGCCTAAAGTATAACCGAGCAAAAACCATGAGAGGATTACCTCTTGATACAAATTTAATATTAGACTTAGGAGCACGAAAGGCTAGTTTAGACTCTATTTTAAGTACTTTCTCGACGAGACGTTGGCGGATTATACAAGCAATCTGTACTTTTAGGCGTACGTCGCATATTTATTGGGAAGTTGTACACAATATTTTACTATCATTCGTCGGATGTTTCCTTTCATTACGCGCGCGCGTGTCGCTTCTTCCTTTCTCCGAATCTGCCAGGCTGATTTGCTCACCTAATATTATTATAAAAGGCTGTGGAACTAATTAATCTCTCTCCAGAAATGAGTAATTAAATAACGAGCAGAGTTCGACCATGTTTGTTTTCGGAGCGTGAATGGGGGTTGAGATTGGGGTGGGGGTAAGTCGTGGAGCGAATATTTTACTACTGAAACTCTCGTACAAATCAGCCTTGCAATTGTTATTATTGTCTTAATAAGAAAACAAAAAAAGTGAAAAATAACACGATGTGTAGCCCTCGATGATACGTGTAACGATAATAATTATTAGCGATTTATAAATGTACATTTCTCCTTTATATGTCGTACCTAATTTATTACGAAGCGAATTTTTAATACCTGTAATGTCGTAATTAATAATTCCCTCTGCATTAAACGTGCTTTCGATCCTCCCCCGAATCTAATTGATTACGATTAACCGTAACGTTAATGCTTCTAATATGCTAGTCAAGCCGATACAAATCAGAAGTTTGTAAAAGAGTACCGTTCTCTCCTCTATTTTCTCTTCTATCTATCTGTCCCTTTTGTAAGTGTAACTTTTCACGTGATAGTTTTTACTTGTTGAAAACAAAAGTAATATCATTGATTATCAATTATTCTCACCTTTATTACGATTATTGATTATTATTACTATTGTAACGTGTAATACTATGCTCAATAAAAACTTTTCTATAATTCGAATTCAATGGAACAATGCTAATGTGGTCCATAAATAATTATGTAATAAAATTTTGTAGGCTGCGAAACTTTCGCTTTCTCCTTTCATTATTTTTTTCTTTTTTTCTTTTCTTTCTTTATATCTTGTAACTGTAAGACGTGTGTTAGTAACGGAGCAACTGGACTTCTACCAGGAAAAGATGATTACACGGTTAACAATAGCCCCGATAATGCGACGTGTGACATATTTGCATGAAAATTTTTATTTGGTATTATAAGAGCGCGCATTCGTGCCGTCTGGCAATCAAGATGAACCAAATATTATCGATGAACAGACTGTCGATATTTATAACCACGTTTGTAATGTTATAAATAACTGACCAATCTTATCAGCTTGTAATGTTGGCGCGAGATGCGATAATGGTCTTTACTATACGTGATCTAAGCATGAATTACTACTAAAATCATGTGGCAATATGATTAAATTGATAAGAAGAAAAAGGAAGTTTTATTGAATAAAAAGTACATCAGGAAAATATTTAAGAAAACATTTAAAAAAGAGGAAAGTAAAAAAGTAAGGAAGCTGTACAAGCAAGATACTATAAGAAAGGAGAAATTAAATGTTGAACAATTTTCCTAATGGGAAACTAGTATTAAAATATACAGAATTAAAGAAAATAAAATAAAGTTTGTTAGCAACAAAACTTTAATAAAATTTGAAAACACGAATACAATGTTGCTTAAAAGTGCACATGTTTTAGATTGTCCTTAATATAATAAATATTTGGATGCTTTCTAAGCAAAGGAGGCAGATGAACAAGGATTACAAGTGGAAATATTTATTATAAATCAAAACTTACATATTATTTAAATAACAATACTTGCACCTGAGAGCTACAATACCCTAAACAATTTGATTATAAAATAAAGCGACTACTTTCGACCATAAGTGAACATTAAACCTTATTTCTAATATTGTATCACATCTGTTCTTCAATTGTAAAGTAGATTATCGATTAACGCTAATCCATGCCCCATTATTAAATTCATTTGAGATAAAAGATAAATTACATTTTAAGAAGAAAAAAAAACAAACAAAAAATTAACCCCTTTCATACGGAAAAAAAATTACTATAACATCTAATAAACTATAATAAAAGCCCAAAATAAAGCGTCTAAGAATTACATGTGCTTTGGCCGCATATGCGATGCTGAGCATGCATTATAAATGGATCTCTGATGAGATTTACTCCACATGAGTTTAAAAACTGACTAATTAAAGCAGTCAATGTTACATATCATATAAATAACTGCATATCATTTAACTGAAGTTAAAAGATTAATCCTAATTAGATTGCACATAAATTGCACTTAAAGATACTATTAAAATCCAGCTGTGATAATTGTGAAAAAATTGTTTTATGGTGCGCTATATTGTGCTGATAACCAAGATACCAAGAAGCAAAAAATATCTCTGTTAAGGTTGATTGGTAAAATAAAAAGCACCTAAGACAGAATAAAAACTACTAATTCTAGGCCTCCAAGCTCTCAGGCGCAGAATATGATAGCGTATATCAATAAATGCATATTTTTCCAGGGTAATGAGAGCACACATGAAAATCAAATGAAAACATGTACTAAGAGAATGAAGACAATTAATGACAGAGGGAAAATGATTACTTAAAACTGACTAAGAGTCATCGATATACGCAGAACCTATCATTGAGGTCGTATCCGTAATTACGAATCAAAATTCATCCTCGTAAAATCGAAATCAAATCATCGTCTTGCGACCAATATTGCATAAAAATTGAGAATGAACTATCGCTACGACTGTAAATGTTTGCTATACATCCATATCCTGGGTGTAATCTTAAATCTTTTGAACTAGGCCAGTCCAATGGAACCCACATTATAAAAATTTTGCAATCAAATGAAAGACTTTTTAATTCTTTCACAATTATTTAATATACACATGCGAATAGTGTTAAACAAGCAAGCAGCCATTGTGTAAAAGTTGCTCCTTTTTTCAATTTGTTATATTATTCTTATGCAGCATTCTTATGCATATTGTAATAATATTATTAATAATTTACCAGTAGCTCTTTGCAAGATTAGCTTGTTCGTTGTCATCAAATAATGATGAAAATGTCTCATAAATAGATTACATTAGCTACTTTCTGGCATAGTATTTCTAAACACAATTATAGTTGCCTTCCATCGGCAGTTGCTATGGAAGCAATTATAATTACTGTACAATACGAATAAATTATTAATTATTCGTAATAATGATTTCCATGCTTGTTCATGTATTCATCTCAATGATTATAGCGCAAAACATGATCATTATCAGTAATTGAATGTAGCAAACGGTATAGCTATTAGCCATTATAGCAACTGATTTCGCAATGAAATATTAGTTAAATGACATGTGCTGTATGAAACTGACAGAAAATGACAACGCTGTATTCGAAACACAAATGTGAGGTCTTTAACTCGAACAAAGCTTAAATCTACCGTGAGGACTCGACTAATTCAAATGATCATCATTCTCTATCGTCGTAATTGCTCAACGATCTCAAAGGATTTCTCAAACTTAGTTTTAATTCATAGCCGATTACAATATAATTCCTGACTTTCGAAAGTATACGATATTCAGCACGAATATTACAAATTTACCAATGGAATCCTTGTTTCGCGCACTCCAATAAAAGTGTCTCCAGAAAAAAAAGAAAAAGGAAAGATCTAGAACTTTCGGTTTCCTCCTCTTCAAAATAATTTAAATAATTGCAATCTTATAATACAACGTATAATATCCGTCATGCTCGCACTAGTATCGTCGTTTAAACAACGGAACATACGCAAAGAGAATAAATTAAATATTTGCAAATATGTAAATATATAATATAAGTACTTAAATGTACGATTATAAATAGAACAGAGAAATCAACATCGCCCGGCAGATTGGCTCTTTCAATTTCTTTCAGCTTGTTTACACGTTATCTTTTTGCTTAATTAAACTCCACGACAGAAATGAAAAGGAAAACGCGACTCTCCCCCTTTCAGCTTGTTACACTCTTTAATATGACAATGAATATACTCGCATTATTCTAACGTGCACGGTGTATGTGTATTTTCATGTGTATAAGAATACATTCAATAATGCTAAGCGACATACAAATGTTCCCCATATGTTTAAATATGAATGCCTTTTTCTCCTGGCTCTTTCAGAGCCTCGATCGACAGAAGCTAGAGCTCGTGGAATGATTACACGTTATCGCGGTACTTTAAATATGGTATAGTGATCAACAAAAGGGATATGTATACGTGTATACGGTCTGATCGGATGCATGTAGATGTAATATGGACGCATAATGTCTGAGAAGAAAACTGTTCGTCGCTCTTACTGCACAATGCGAGGAAAAATTCAATATATCGCGATTTTCTTTTTTACTTTTTGGATCAATGTAACTTGCAACAGTGAATTCTCTCTCGTTCCTCTATCGGATAGACAAAAAAAACGCAAAAAATTGACTTGGATTCTGTGTTTTTGATTTAAGTACACGATCGAAGCAGGATAAACCAATTCGCCTTGCAAACATTCTGTGTTTCCTCTCTTTGCTTTTTATTCCAAATGGTCAGTCGCTAGCACGAAGCCATAATCGTCCCGTATCGAGCACGAGCAGCAACATGGAGTACTTCATTACGGTGCGTCTGATTGATCGAGAAAAGCAGTTGGAATGTGCTGTTATACGTTAAACGATTCACATTAAGTGGACGTCAGTCAATGTTTCAACTAAACAATGCAGAGCCCTTTTATCAACCTTGCGTTATCGTTTCGCGTATAGTTCTCTTACGTAGTATCCTTTACTGCGCGTGAACGTAATACTTCCGGTCCTGAAACAGAAGAGGATAAGACTTTTCTAGAGATACGTGTTTAGGAGAGTTTCGAAGAATCTCGTGCCTTCAATGCAACATATTCTCTTCCGACAATGGAGTCTAGAAATCTGAATATTAAAATCCAGGAAAAATTCCAAGCGATTATCGTCGATTAAAAAAGAACGCTAACTTTCTATTAAAGACACAAGATCTATAACGAAAAACCTGATAAAAATATTACAGAAGCTGGAAAAAAAGATGGTATTAATTCGTATGTACCATGGCAAGCAAGGTCTCGATATCGAATATCAACATTTCATAACATTTACAACAATTAATTACTGCTCGCACAAGGGGTAATGATTCCGAGTATATACACAAGCCAAATGATACAACTTCCCATGCTAGCTACGGGCATTACATATAGAGGGAGCAGTAATTAATGGCCACGACACAAAATGGTTCCCAATCGTGATTTTCATGTTAAAAAGAAAACACCTGCACTCTGGCAATATCTAAAAACAAGGAAAAAACGTGATGAGTAGAACGATGGTAAACATGGTGATCGGTAACGGTACAAAAAGAAAATTAATTATGATAAAGGACTCTGTGCATCGACATAAAACATCGGGAATGAAAAATTAAAAATTTAAAAAAAAAAAAAGGAAATAATAAAAAAATTGTTCTACAAATTCTACGAATACGCACCTGCTACAGAGACCCGGTTTACTTTCGTTCCGGTAATTTGGTGTCCAGACGAAATTGTACTCCAGAGTGACATCCTTTTATCTAAGTCCCGGCCCGCAGAGTACTCAAATCAAAGCGAAACAAAACGACAACGCAGATATCGAAAAAACGACTGGTAACAATGGTGGTTAAGAAACACAAATGGCGTGCGAGGAAAATTAATAATGCAAACCTGTTATATACGCATTCTCGGTTTCATACAAGGACGTCTACGTATGATTTTGGTTATCACAAATATAGAGAAAGAAACACAGACATAGAACATGACAAGGATACCATGAGGCACAACACCCCTTATCGAGTAACTAGGAAACCATGTTCAGTTAAAAAATAATTTATTCTTTCGCTCGTTAAAGTCTCAAGGCACTACTTATATTAAATAATTCGACTTTCGTAGTAATTGATTGTGAGTTTAAACATTGTCCATATAATCGAATAACATTCTTATTCTTTTATCGCTTTTTATATCTGAATAGGAAGATCGAAGTTTAGAACGTAGTAGTGGAGAATAAAAAATGTGATATAAGGTGCCCCGAACGATAATAAATCTTTCCGTATATACTCTTGAGATCTTTTTAACGTAAAATCATTTGTCACACAAATGAGGATCATTTAAAAATAACATACGTGTATATAAATATATAATATAGCAAATTGCACGAACTACATCCTTAACAAATATAATACTTTTAGACGAGGAAAGATAGTAAAATTTTTATGGAATAATTTCGAGACACCTCACATCGTGTGAAAAATGTTGGACACAATGTTACCCTAAGCCAAATAAAAAGTTCCTTTTCGTAAAGGGCAAGGAAAAATTATGTGTAAAGTTAAACGTATGTTAATTACATGAAATGAAAGAACGAATGTAAACCGATGACTCGAGACATTCGAGGCTCGAAGAAGACTGTCTTCTCTTGCGTTAAAAATCAACAACAAATTATGCATACAAGATTATCGTAAGAACAACCTGTCACAGAAAATAATTCTTCGTATGTCGAACTGCAAATCGTTAGATTGATTATTAATCTCCTTTGCACATTATTACGAAATGGTCACCTTTGCAAATCTATACTGAGGTATATAGTTAAGCAAAAGCTGCTGCTAAAATTGACTACTGTCGTCTGTGTGCGTAGTTTCACGGTTTTCTGGCTTATGAGAAATATAGCTAGAGCATAGAAAAGGTTGTTTTTTAACAATTGGTATAGTTTTATCTCAGCCAAGAGTAACACGTGAAACAATCAACTCGTGTAATTTCATTACGAAAATAATTATCTCTGGAAGCTTATTGTTTTATTCTAATTGCTTTCTATACGATTGTGTATAATACAAGCGTAAAAAGTTTGAAATAGTTAATGATAATTACAGATAAATAATGCAAAGTGATAAAAACAAAATGCTTTGTAAAAAGCACCTCTGTCAAATCTGGATAAATTTACTTTTTTTTTTAAATACGGGATATAAATATCCTTAACATTTTATTTAAAAACAAAAAATCGGCAAAAAGACAAACACAAAGAAATCAATGAAAGGGCAACGTTATCACAGCTTACAAGTAGGAAGTGATCTGTAAAAGACTATACTTTTTCTACGCGATATTTTTTCAAGAAAGAAACAGTTAATAATTGGAAATAGCAAGGTACGATTATTGAAATACTTGTATAGTAAATGTAATAAAAGAATGTGCAATTATGATGTGCTGTCGTCATCGTTAATCGGGAATATCTGACTGCGAGAAAAAACAATATATCAAATGCCCAAAAAATTATCGAAGGCCCACTCCTATAATCAGAAGCTATAAATTCCTATAAATGCTTGCATTTCAGAGGAATTATCAAAAACATTTTGAAAAAGATCGTGAATTCCTCAACGTATTCGGAGTACACTATCGTGGAATTTAAAAATCGATACCTAAATTCAACTCCTCTCAAACAATCGTACGCTTTTTTTAAATAATTCTTTCTCATTCTAGAAATATAAATTTTCGATGCAATATACATCGAAGATCACCGTGCGACCGGGCATAAATCGAACGACAGGCAATGCTACAAACGAAGAATATCCTATGTGGAAGAGTGAATCCCGAAAGCTTGAAAGATCTTGTTTTTAAAACCGGGTTTGTTAGGACTAGCGTCGTTGTGGCCAGACTGTCCTTCATGTAGCGCCCTTTGTACCAGCGGCAGCGAGCCCTGTGATTGTGTGTTGTGTCGCCAATTCGTCAGAACGGGCCGGATAACGAAAAAAGAACAAAAAGAAAGAAGAAAAGGATAGTAGACGACTAATCGTGTGCTACAACATGCAGTGCAACTAACATATTACTTGTATCCGACACAACTTACCTCGTCATGTTGCTCGTGTTCGCTGTTGGTTAAACTGGATCGTGAGCCGCGTCTCGTCGATCCTTTTTCTTCCCCTAAAATCTGTGCGACTTTCCCTTGTTTCACGAACTCCAATGTCTGCATCAAAAGAAACAGAACATCAATTTAAATAACAAATGCCTACAGGTTTCAGGCCATTAAAATAATCTTAATATTTTTAATGATACATCTTTCTATAAAATATAATGTATTCAATTAAATCAGTTTTACATTGTATTCATTTATTTCATATTGTATTATTTATATTTTGGTAATTTTTTTTACTGTACTAATTTTATTACTGATACAGTAAAAGTAAAAAATATTTATAGCTAGTTCATAAAAATTCATAATCAATTTACCTCTTTTCGTGACCTGAAAGCACAATCTTCTAGAGTTTCTGCTGCCTCGTATTTTCCTTGCCTTCGGTATAATGCACCAAGATTCTTTAAAGTTGTCGTGACTGTAGGTGAGTCCACCTTTGCAGCTTTGTGCCAACCTCCATATTCTCCATATGGAGCATTCTCTTTATTTTTATGTTTATTCTCTTCTCTTTCTTCTGCAACCTGAAACAAAGATATTTGCCTTGTTATTATAAAATCTTACATCTCACATATCACCTTTAAAAACACTAAAAGCATCCTTACCTGCCAGATTGGTTTATTATCGCCAGCAATAGCTCCAAATTCCTTTTCGTGTGCCCTAGTCAATACTTGTTTGTATAAAACTTCCGCGTCCTTATATTTTGCCTGCTTCAAATAACACGATGCCAAATTATTCTTTGTCTTCGCGACATTAGGATCGTCCAGACCAAGTTTGTCCTCGTAGATTTCTAACGCTCGCAAGTAATAGCGCTCCACTTCATCGTATTTGCCCTGATTCTGACAGAGCAACGCCAGATTATTTAGCTGTTTCGCGACATCAGGATGATCGTGACCGAGAACCTTTTCTCGAATATCGAGAGCTCGTTTGCATAGTGGTTCAGCTTCTTTGTATTTACCCCGCTTTCCATATAAAACAGCTAAGTTGTTCAACGTAGCAGCAACTGCAGGGTGATTTTCACCGAGTGTCTTTTCACGAATAGCCAAAGCATCATTCAATAAGTTTGCTGCTTCTTTATATTTATTTTGATCTCTATACACTAAAGCAAGGATATTCAACATCGTGGCGACGTCAGGATGATCATGACCAGAAGTCTTTTCTAGATCCTCTAACGCTTGTTTGCATAGAGGAACGGCGACCTCATAACGGCCTTGACTCGCATACTGTATAACCAAATTGTGCAGCGTACGCAAGCGCGCAGGTATCTCGTATCCAGCGTTTACTTGTTGTGCCAATTGCGAATGCGGTGTTGGTGATGTTGCTGCAATAAAGATGGCAGATATTGCAAAAAGTGGTAACAGTGGACTTAAGCCTGTGTGAATACGTAATGTTATAATGCATCCTTCAATCATGACTTGAAATCTAATGGAGAAAATTAGAGAACAGTTTCAGTAAAATCCCTTCATGTCATTCACACAGACTTAAAAAGAAATTCAAGCACCTAGCAGAGATGCTTGATGATAAACAAAGGTGAAGCATACATACATTTACTATTTCGGTCGTCCCTATCATCATCGGGGAATAGATCAACTACGGGATCATCTGGTGGTTTGTTTTTAGCATTGTCATCATCCACAGATGGATCAGGATCATACTGCTTCATACTTTCCATGAAGTCTATATGATGCTTTTCCTCTTCCATTTGGACTAGCTAGTGATGTGATAAACATTACAATTTTTCTTACTATTTCACTACATGTAACATATTTCATGTAATTTGATTACTGTGGGGAGGCGAGCGGTGGACACTAGCAATCTATTAAGAGTGATAGCGGGGCGAATGAGTGTGCGGAGTGCATGGAAGCATTGGGGGCCTTCTCGAAAAAGCGAGACGGTATCGGGTCCAACGCGAAAGAACAAACGATAGCGGCAAATCCTTTTGTCGAATACTCGAGAAGGAAATAATGCGTATGGAAGGAGATAGGTTTGGCTATAAGTAAGGATGCAAGGACGCGAGGCGGTCAGATTAGAAGAGTGTATGTAGTCGAAACGTAGAGAATAGAGGATCGTGTGTTTGAGAGTTGGAATTGAAAGGAACTTAGTTTAATATGTTAATTAAATAAAGCAGTTTTATTATTAAAAGGGAGTTATTGTTTGTTAGACGCGCAGATCTCTGTCTGCGTAGGGTTAATGAAATTGGGGACTCGTCCGAAAGTAAAAAGTGCAAGTCCTACATTACTTACTGCTTGTTCACTGGCTAGCAATTTTTCCTGTGTTCCAGCCAACTCATCTCTTAACCAGGCATTCTCTTGGTACAACCTTCTTACTTGTGTTCTAAGTTTTTGTTTTTCAGCCTCTACTATTTGTAAGTGGTTCGCAAGAGCAATCATAACTTGGGCCTCAACAATGCCCAACTCTATCCGTTCAATATTTTTTGATAGCAAGTTAACTTTGTCTCTTGCAACTGGTGCATCCTGAGTTTGCAGGGCTTGTAACAGTCCCCCATGTTCTAGACGTAGGGCATCCAACCCTTGGATTACAAACTTGGCGCCAGTCACAATTTCTTCCTGCGTCAAGGCCGTCATTCTACCAATATTTTCTATCTTTTTGCTAAAAATTGAAAGAAGCAAATTTTAACAAAGATTCAATTGAAAAGAATGTATTAAAATTTGATAATCATTTTTACTTTAAATACTAATTTTCTTTTTCGATTGAATAATTTTACAATTGAGAGTAGAATTTTGTATTCTAATTTATATTAACATTAACTATAACGCAATTATTATAACAACAAGTACATAGTGATAACAAAGTTGCATTTTGTGTAGCCTCTTGCGATTATAACCAAGGTAGAAAGCATAAAGAAAAATGTAAAAACAGAGGTAAACGGTATTTGGAACGACTTGCTTTACGCGCCAATAATTAACCGCAATCAAAAATAGGCATCACGAAGTATTTCAGTCGAGGCAAGCAGAACGTATCCGGCATTTGTATACACGGAGTACGTTTTCAAGCCTAAGTCGGTTAGAATAATTTTGTTTTTGCATAACTATACAATCTTATTGATTCAGTCACTAAATACAACAATTTAAAACAGCTTTTGAAGCACTCGAACACCCATTATTGTAAAATTAATTCGAATAAAAACTTACCCCATGTCAGGGCCACGTTAAATCCACAGAAATCAATGGTTTAGTATATACGCGCATGCGCAAATGCCGCGGCGCTTCTTGTATGCGACGCAATATACCAAGTAAAAGTGAATTTCCAAGGATGAAAAGCTAGCAAAATTCTTACGCGTCACAGAGTAGATTAATATTAATCAGAGAAATATTCATAAGGATCGACTAACGACATGATGAAGCACAAGAATTAATCTGCAGACAAACTCATTTCAGTGGAAAACTTACCCCATGTCACGATCGCGTTAAACCCAAGCGAAATCAATGGCTCAGTAGCTCTGCGCAAACGCAAGCACCATGGCGTGCTCTTTTATGCGACAGAATATATATAGGTATATAGAAGATGGTGAAATTTCGAGAAAAGGGAAAATTCGCAATGCCGAGCTCAATCGATAAATACGACCGGAAGTATGGGTTCGTAAAGGGAAACGGGAAAATTATTGACGTCGTCAAAGCCAGGTCAGGATTTCAGGGTTCTGTACCTGTAAACCTTGACCTCGTGCAATCGTCCTTCCAAACAAGCCTTGACCTCGCTATTCCGATTGAAACACTGCATCGGTTTAACAAATGGACTTGAGCAAGACTATTTTGTCTTCTCAACATTGACAGCAACTTCCGGCGAATTGATTTCTTCAAGGACTACGACGTGAAATGGTAACATTGTTACGAAGTTGTCAGCACGACAGTCTTCGTGAATCGACTTTCTAACATAAGCAATGAAGAAGCGTGGCGAGAAAAGCACGAAAGCCTAAAAGTCAATATATTGATTTTTTTTAAACCTGCATCATAGAATATCAACAACGAAAGTAAATATTATAACTAATAACTAATGGAACGAGCAATATGTAACGATATTTTTCATGTTGACATTTTTCCTTCGTCGACATATTGCGACGTCTGAACGCTTCTGAATTTACGAAGAAAATTATTTTCATTCGATCACGCATGCAAAGGTTTCTTCAATAGCGTGTATCTGATCATTTTGTTGAAAAAACTCAGTAAAAAAACATATTGTACACGAAGTTTCTAATGAAAGTGTGCGGCAATTAGTAAGTGCTTGGTATGTTTACGTAAAAACGCAGCAGTGTAGGAATGTCTGAACGAATAGTGGTAGTAAAAAAAAAAAGAAAGAAAATGGAAAAACTGATAGTAATCAAAATGGATTGTATAAGGATTTGTAAGTAGGGGAACTACTCACATTCTATAAGCGTTCAGCGTTTTTGACATATCTGTTCTACCCATCGGTAATGTTGGACTCTGTTGGACCTACCTAATCCGTGTACAAAAAAAATTTACTTTCTACTATATCGATCTGTCTCTCGTTTCTTCGCGAACAGTCGCGATCGTATTGTCACTTTCAGTCAATCGAATTTGTCGTAAAAAAGTCATTTATCCCCTTTTCAAACGTACAAAAATAGAATCTGTACAATATACATAAATATATATATACGGTATATCCCGCAATGTGATTTTAAAGGGGGGACACCTCGCGGAATCGCGTTTAATTCTTTACTGAAGGCTAACGTTTGGCTTCGCACCCTTTGCACGAAAGACCGACACAGCGGGGCGGAAGGGGATGGAAAGATTGCGCATGCGCTTCGATTTCATGGGTGTTCCTACAACTGCACAAAGTATGTGCATGGACACCGGTATGTCCATGTCAAGTATACACAATAAAATGAATGATACATTTCTACGTTAAGAAAAGCTTTGCGACGCTATAGACCCATACGCAAATAACCGTCAGTCGGTCAGTAGGAATAACCAGAGGGTGCGTAAGGGTGCGATGAATGAAGCTTCTAAGAGAGGGTGCCACACGTGTATGACACTTAACACTTTACGGAAACCAGAATTGCGTCTGCTTTTTATAACTTCTCCCGTCTAAACTTTTCATAAAGCCGAACACATAGGTCGGTAAAGTATATAAATAATCATAGAATTTATATTACTTTTTTCTATTCCTATTTTCCCTGCTCCTCACGACTTTCTTTAATATAATTAATGGTACTAAAATGAGTCACAATGAGCAAATATATAAAAGTATATCGTACTAATGAGAATACCAGTGCGCAGATACATATCATATAAACAAATGTTCATGTAAAGGAACAGCGATAATTATTTTTGAACTAATTAATTCGTCTGGAACAGTCTAACAGTCTCTCCTAACACCACGAGGCACACATAGAGCGCCAGTTTTCGCAATCTTTCTCGCTTCAAGGGGAATAGAGACCAGCGGTTGCCGATGACTCACGGCATGACGACAGACATTGCAAGTGCTGTACCATGTGCGCCTATCGTAGTGTACTACATGGAACCATATCCACTGAACACATAAAATTGCTTTCACGAATTTAATTCGACGAACCTGTCGAGGAGAATGTGGTAGAGCGATTAGATATACGACTTTTTTAAAACTCTTTCATTTATCACAACTTAACAATTTTTATCAAATATTTTATTCTATTTATTAGAAATTTGTTTCTATTAAGAATCATAGTATAATAATAAATATTTAAAAGTTTAAAATAAGATTCAAAAAATGTTTGAGAAAATAATACTACCAGAACTGCGTAGGTGGCCTTAGAGGGTAGCATCTTACGTGTGAAGTTGTATGTATGTGTAAATATGCGCGCGTGTGTATATATATGTATATATGCATATATGTATTACAAATCGATAAAAGTATTAGGAAGAACACGTGAGTGAACATTTGACGTAAAACAGGGTAAACAATATGTATACTATGTATTTAACAGAATTATCTTCCATTGTGAACCACTACTCCTTTGTTAAAACTGAAAGACAAAAAATATAACAATTTTTAAACACTGGAAATTTAAATTCGATTTCAATTTAAATTCTAAATTTATATTTAAAAAAAATTAAATTGTAGAGGATAACAATAAAATATTTTATAATTTTCGAATTAAATTTATAAAGAAAGCGTTGACTTTCGAGAATAAAATTTTGCATTGGATTTTCGAAAGTATATTAAAAAGGGGTCAGTGACAGTGCTGGTAAATGCAATGAATGTTTCAATCGCAAATGGTCATGGCAACGTGAAACAATTGAAATTCTATATTTGTAAAGAGTAACGGCAGAACCGCTGATTGAAATTCATATCGCACATTATTTCGAATTTTATTTATATATAAGGAACTGTGATGACAGTTCATTAAATATTAATTAGAAATTATATTATGCAAGTTCTTGTAATATCTAAACAAATAATTAAAAACTGAAATCATTTTGTAGTTTTATAATTTTTTAGAGGTTAGGAATTCGAAGTTCGTAATACGGTTGGCAATTGAATATCCGTGTAGGAATCTTGATTCCTTTAGATGTTTACAAATGCATACCAAAAATAATCTAAAAATCACGCGAATATTCACAAACGAAAGGATCATTGAATTCAAATAGTTTTATTTTCACAATTCTATCTCCACTTATCTGGCATTGTGGTTAATCTGAGCTTATCTACTAACATTTATGTAACGACATCAACGAATACATAACAGAGCACTGACACTATAAAATCATTTATCTTCATGCGAGTTTCAATTCCCTTTAGCGAATTAGTGAAAATTCTATAAGACGAGTTCCTTTCTAAATGTTCCAGAACAGGGATAATCATCATCACAATCGTCATGGTCACTAGTTTTCTGTCATGGTTCCACAGAATCTTACGGAAACGAATGAAAACAATTGCTTCCGGCTGTAACCGTCTGTCGAAGGCGTGGCAATTTAAAATTGAACGAATCGACTACTCTCCATTTGTACCAACAAGGGAAAAATATTTGATAAGTCACGTATGATCGAAAACTTACCCTTGTGAATGGTCCACGCAGGAATTTTCTCTTGTTCAGTGTATCATTCCACTTCCTTCATAAAGGGCAGAATGCCTCGATGTATAAGTCGAAGACAAACCTTTAAGAGAATCTTTTTACAGTGGACAAATAGGTTTTTACAAGCTCAATCTGTACAATATTTTACAATCCGTGCGTAGATGATGTACAATGATTCGTTAGCAGCGATAACATTGAAAAAAGTAAATTCCACTCACCGATCTCGGTCACGAATTCACTGTAAAATAATTTCCACGATGCGAAGGAATGTCGATCGAACTCTCGTTTGGAAATTGTCTCCTGCGGCAAGGAGGAACGCAAGAAAAGATGCACTAAACTTTATGTCCGCACGTTTGATGACAGACTAAAATGGCGAGAACCGTGTAAGTTAATAAAAGTACAGTAACCACATATTTCACTGTTCGGATATCGAATAAACAAGCACTGAGCGTAGTTTTCACTCTCGCGATACTATGGACTTCGATGAAATGACGTACGGATTGAAAATGCGTTTCTTAGAACAAATGATTAGACTACAAAATTTTTAGAATATATGTCGACCGTCAATCGATCGTAAAAACGCGACTGAAGCGACCCTATCCGCTCGCAGCGCCAGTTACCGGAATTTTCTTAAACTTCGGTCGGTTTCCATGAAGCGACATATTATTTTATGTGTTCTTTTTTTTATAAACAATATCATTACTTTAATTATTGTAAACGATCGAGATGTTATAATACCCACCCAATCAGAATTAAAATTCCGGTGACTAAATAGTTGTATACGTGAAGTAACTAAATATTTATTAAATCATTAATGGTTCAACCTCACTAAAGCAATAACGAAAAATGCAAATAACGATGACTGTTATTCGTAATATTTATTTTTAGTAAGTTATAGTACATTACACTGTGCATGATTCATAAATGAAGGAAACGCATTGGAAATAAGAAGTACAATATATTGCGGTAAACCATATTTATTTGAATAATTATTTGAATAGTAAATAGATACAATAGAGAACGCTTTTAGCAGGCCAACTTCCCAATAACGGCAGAGAACTATCAATATCTTTTTTTCGTCTAAAAGAGATGCGTATTAAGGTATAGAAGCATCATTTTTATTTTTTTAAATCTTTCAATAATTAATTAGGAATAATGATATAGGTAATTCGTAATCGCCTTATTAAAAACAATTAAAAGTATTACCGTACAGATAAATATTGCTAACTTGGAAACAGTTAAAATTTCTCATACATATAATGGCATTTATAATCACTCCTTGGCCTAAAATAACAAAATGCTATACTATAATAAGAGATTGCATTGCGACTCTTTGTATCGTCTGACAAATGATCGTTAGTCATCGTTTATCGGACATATTTTTCTATCATTTTTCCTCTATTTTTCATGTCCGACTACTGAGCATCTTTTCATTTTTTTTTTTAAATGGCATCAATATCAAAATCATCCTCATCATCCGAGTCTTCATTGACTACAGCAGGCTTCTGTATAGGCGGTGACTTTTGCGGCTTTAATGATTGTTTGGCTCTATCATCGTATTCAATCTATAAAACAGACAAATATAATAGTAATTTGATATTATAAAAAAAATTATGTAAAAAAACATTTACCTCCAAATCGTCGTCTTCTTCTTCTGATTCGGAATCTTCTTCTTCTGCTTCTTGTAACCAGGTTAAGAATGGTGCAGCTTTATCGTGAATTTCTTGGCATAGATCTTTTGATACGTATTTTTTAGTTACTTTGCTCGACCACTCAAACAAAGCTTTTTCTTCTAGAATATCAGCATCGTAAAAGAGCTAAAACGATAAACAAGGATATCTCGTTACGTGCTAATATTAATAATTATTACAGACTTTGGGTGAGAGTAATTTGTTTTACCTTTAAAATGCCAGGTACTTTCGGCATCAAAGCATCTTTATGTAGGGCTATCACTTGTTCGATTCCTCTAATTAAATATTTCTGTGCCTTGATATCATCATGGGTAAAACGAAGGAGAAGTACTCGATACTTTTTGGCTTGTGCAGCAATATTCTGATCGAAAAGTAGTTCGGCCAAGATCAGTGGTGCCTTTGTCTTAATTTCCAGACGTTCAGCCTCTGTGATCAATTCTTTATGGTTGTCCAGTTGCCCAGCGTCGCGACGACATTTAACTAATTTATAAAACATGTCCATCCTCTCTTTCTCAGTCTTATCTAGATCATCGCTGATGGTCATTCCTTTCGCCCCGTCTGTCAAGTCTTGCAGACGGGCTCTGACTGCTTCCTCTGACACGTCGACTGCCCAATTATCATCGTCTCCGTTCTCGTCCGCCATCTTTTCAGGAGCCTCTACCACGATGTCGGTGGTACTAATTTCATTTTCCGGAGAACCAGATCGATCACCATTAGCAGTAGCAGTGGTTGTAGTAGTGGTTGTTTCGCCGTTCGCACGTTTCGAGCGTTTTCCACGTTTACCTTCAGTTAAAGAGCTGCCTTGAACAGCAGGATTCAAGCTAGGTGGATTCTTCAGAATGTAGGTGTTCAATTTATGATTACTTTCCAGTAACCCGTGATAACCGCACGCTTTGCATCCCTGTGAAATGGTCGCTTTCTTCGAATTGACCATTAGTTCGGTCTCAGGATTGTCGCAAGCCGGGCATAATACATATTTACGAATAAATCCATCCAAAAGATCTTGCAGTTTTGTAGCATCGTGCGAACCATTTACTATGAATCTTTCATTTTTGAAATCAAATTGAGTCTGTGCTCCGAGCTCACAACCAAAGTACTTGGTGGGATAAGTAGCAGGTCTCCCGATCGCTTTAGCGACATCAACCATGTTCACAATTACGGTCTTGATACCATTTCCCTTGCCTTCTACTTTGGCTTGGATCCGTGGCATTTTATAGCGATAAAACGCATCGCTTACGGTGCGATTTACGTTGACACTTCCCATGGTGACTGATGATGTTTCCGCCTTTTGCTCCTTGCTAAATTAATGTCCCTTCCGAGCGACAACAGCAATTTCTGACGAGACGTCGTTGTGAAAACGAGTTGTTGGCAAATGGTAACGCGAGTGTCGGACTATCAAAAGCTACCAAGCTTTTTCCTGTCGGTCACTCTCGCTCTCTCTGGATCCCCCGGCCCCTATCCTTCTGTCGTTCAAGTAGGTAACGTTTTCGTCCTCGTCCTTCTGGATCTACTTCCCACGCTTCCCAGCGGCAGTTTGATTGCTGTGCAGCGACGTTGCCAGGCAATGGCTACCCGATGGTAGCTCGTTACGTGTCGAGTCAGGGTGATTTTCGTTGTCTGCGGTAACGTGTGCCGCACTACCCGCTGACGCCAGTCACGTTTCTCTGAACGGCTGTAGCTTCCGATGCCTATTACTAACAATTAAACAACTTATCAGAAATTTAATCCACTCTTTTCATCTTACAAGCATTAATTTAAAGAAACAATCCCTTTATTTTATATAATATGCTAACCTGGAAAATTTTGAGGTCCTGTGTTTAGGCAGGACTAGATGGTTCAGAAATCGTTGGATGGTATCTTGATGCAAATATTGCCTCGGTTTGGTGGGCAGAGGGGGATAGTCTTCAATGATCATACACGCTGCCTGTCCGTTGCTTGTGCCCCTAAGAAAGCCTGGGTACCAGGTTGGTGTGGTTAACTCACAAGTGGCTCGTAATGAACGATTAGACCGATCGAAAGTGATGATGTTGCCGTTTAGAAATCGCTTGGACAATGTCCTACTACCGCCGCCTTTGCTGTACACCGATCCTTTCCCTCTGGATGATATCCTGGATGTTTCTGGAATAGAAATTAAACCAATTAATCACTCGATATAAAACAAAACAAATCGCAACATCGAGGCTCGTTTAATCGTACAATTACATGAAAATATTTTTCCCCGTGATTTCGAGATAAGATAAACGCTGACTATACTCCAAGATTAATATACCAAACAAAACCTCCTACTGGAACCTATCGCCAAAAATCGAAAATTAACATTTCCACCATTACCAACCCTGATTACTACTACCATTAAAGGCCACCAAGAATAAAACTACGTTCGACCAGGTGAATCATCTCAACCCGAGGAACACGTAGCATTCCATGCAGACATCGAGATCCGTTTTATGCTTCAAGAACATAGATAAAGAATTCCTTTCTTCTTTTCAGGGTCGGTTTCTGTCTTGTCCATCCGCGCAGGAGGAACCGGAATGATCGAAGAAGGGTCGGGCCTGCTAAAATCGTTCGCAGAACGGAAGCATCGGGGAATGTTCAACGTATGGCTCGTGGATCATTTGTAGGTGGATTTCTTTGCCGATGGTTCGTGAATTTTGTCAGGTGCGGTAATATCATTTAGCTCGCGGTGATTTAACGATCGTACAACCGGTGCTGGGAGGTGATCGACCATGCGAAAATCATGATAGCGAAAGTCACACGCGGACTGGGCCTGCCGGAGAAACGTTCCTAGGTATTACTACCGGAAACGACGCCACGAGGATACTTCGATGAGCATCGTTGGCCAGAAATGGAACAGCTGAACAGCGGAGGGTGATAAAAGACGACTGGGGATGACGGGAAGTCGATCCACTCGTCTGTGAACTTTTACTTGCGGCCACTCGCGATGGTGGTGGTAACGAAATTCAGTGGGAAAATATTCTGGCTAATGTACTTAGAGATCGCTGATTATTTCTGGTACGAGTTGCGAAAAAATTTATACTTTTGCTAGAATTTTAAGATAGAGTTTAAACATGCTTTTGAATATTTTGTAAGAGAAGACGGGGTCGAATTCTTGAAATTTTTAATTTTTTTTTTTTAGGTGAAGTTGAAAGATAATAACGTGAATGGTATTGGGAATGCAATAATGAGGTAACAAAATGACACTAGATAAAGATTATTCGAATGGAAAGATAAATTTTGGGAAATTATGAGACGTAATATATATTCATTTTATTTTTTTATCAGGTAGAATACCATTGAAAATTGGCTGGTTTATTATTTGGGTTATCATTTAGTTCGAATTTCAAAAATTTTATTCGTGGTTACGTTTCATGGCTGTTATCGAACAAGAAGTTTAATCGAACAAATGGCCAAGCTACGCAGTAATATGATAAAATTCAGTAGCCCTTCTTCGCGTGCGAAATGGCGATAATTTATCGTTGTAACCCCCATGTCAGTGGTACCCTAATGAAACGAATGTTTATATCACGCGAATAACGTTAAGATTTCCTTGAGATCTGTAGATATGGGGATTAATACGATTCTCCTATATTACGAGCATTAACGTGACTGCGATCGAAGTACAGATATACTATGAATTGTATGACAAACAAAAGCGTGTTATGTAAACCTACGAGTCAATCTATCGTTCAATTTTTCGGACCCAATTTCTTGCTTAGATTGGCCACGTGGTCTAACATAAAATACTCAAGTATTTTTAATATAAAATTCCAATCGTTCCATTCGAAATGAAAAGAACTTCATTAAATAACGTATCAATTTTATGTAAATCTATAATAAATAATCCCATTGAACATTGCAGGTCAGGAACATCGTTTGGTACCAACGAATCAAGGTGCACCATCTACGTCAACAATCCAATGGTGCTTTTTGACCAATCTAATATTATTCCTCTCAAGTATTCCAATACCATGGAGAATGGAAAGAACCAAGTGTATGTACAGCCATTCGAAAATTTCGTGAGTCGAACGATCATGTCACAACTGTATCGTACTTCCATTTTGAAATCAGGGATGATGAACGTTCTCGCGAGTCGCCGGTTGGATTTCGAAAGCTCCAGCGATAATTCCTCTGTCACGCGAAACAAGAAACCGATGGAAAACAATTGCGGTTGCGTATTAGCCGTAATATCGGCGCGATCATTCTGGACACGAAGCCAGACAGGGCTCGCGGCACCGTGAACACACTTCCGGCTACGTATGTCGAATGCAGACAACGAGGAGCAGAATGCAACTGCGAGTATCTCCGAGTGCATCGATAGCATCCGTTCCACGAGTTCGTTAAATCGTGTGGAAAAAAACACCCGAGAAGTAATTTTCACGATCATTATACGGGTTAGACCTCTAACCCTTTCGATTCCGTTAACTCGACTGGAACTCATGTGGAGGTACCCCAAAAAATTTCAAGGCTCGAAATACTCCATATTTAAATATATTACGAAAAGATCTAGTTTGACTGAAATTTATTTAAAAATTAGGTTTCGTCGAGCTACTGTCATTTATTTAATATGGGATACTTAAGATTGTGAGAACGAGGATTGATACTTTCTGGGTATAAGTCAGCAGTCAAACTTCGAGCACAACTTCATGAAAAGTTACTTGTTTGCGATAATAGTTTGCGATAAGGAGCTATTAAGAAGGAAATTGAAAGAGAATCAGGGTGCAAAGGGTTAATAGGAGAATTTTCTTATTGTAAACGCACCCTGCCGATGCTATTATCGGCAGGTGCGTCGATAATATCTGTTGTACGTGTTCGTTAAATCGCGTGGAAAAAATACCTTTGCTCGTAAAAAGTAATTCCGACGAATATTATGGAACGAATTAACACTTTAACGAAAGAAATCGCTGATTGAAAACGGCCTTTGCGTTTTCATTTGCGGATATATTGCTAAGTCTGACTGGCGAATTCGTTAAGTTAGGTGGAAAAAGATACGTTTGTTTCTAGGGAATAATTCTGTCGATTATTATAAAACGAACTTTGTGTCTTCTTCTACTAAAAATGTAAAAATCTTTCACTAAACTTTGCACGGGAAGTCTATATATCATCGTTCAACGTCGAATTTTCGAGTACAATCGTCGTCCCTGGCTAAGATACAAATAGGCTGTAGATAATGAATAGAACATTACATGGAATATTATTTAATTCAACGTATGAATGAAATATCAGACGGGGTATATAATAGGATCGATAGAATATTATATAACACAGAATATAAATAGAGAAGCAGGTATTTCACGAAAGTCGACAACTGAAGTTATTCCACCAGTGCACGCTCCAATTGCGGAGCAACGCGAGGCGGCAATTTGCAATGAAACCTTTTATTTCGTATCGCAATCACGGCGAATTAATTCTCGCGTTGATCATGCTTACCTCTGCTTTAATATGAAATTCGTAAAATCACGAAGGATCATCGTCCGTTCGATTTCCACCCGCGACCCCCTTCTGCGATCGCCTTTTAATTTCGTATCGAATTCCTATCGAATAATAAAATTAAAAATGAATATTTCTCCGGGATTTTATCGGGCTGACCGGGGAGTTGCATTGATTTCGACAGCTCAACGAAATCCTATTATGTAAAAACATAATCCACGATACGATGGCGCAATGCTGTCCCGTGCTGTAATCGTCAGAGGTGGTCGATTCGCGTCAATCACTCTGATAGATAACATACGATTATTAATCACTCGACCATCGAACAAGCGTGAGACGTTATTTCCCTACGATCCAACGTTATCTCGTCGAACATTAAAACGCTCTCGAGGCGTAACAATTTTTCCCTTTTTTCTTTTTCCTTTTCGCAGAGCGCACGTGTCTGAATTTCCATGGAAAAGTATCCCGCGAACGTCTCTTTTATCGGCAGACCCTCAACTTCAAGCCGCCTTTCATCGCTATGCACAATGCCGGGAAAATTGATTTCACTGGGTCAATGGACTCGAGAAGAAGAGTTTTAATGCACCACGGTATATACACACGATGGATTTGCATTTTCCGAGAAATGTCGCGGTGTAAGGGAAACCGTGATGCCGACGAGAGAAAGAGAAAATCGTGGATGGATAGATACAGTCGGTGACAAAAGTCAAAAATGGTGGTAACGATTTAGGAATATTTTTTATCTCCTTTATCTCTCGAGATACGCGAGTTGATCCATTAATCGGGGATGACCAGTTAATTCGTCATTGGGAAATTCTGTTTCTAAACGTGTATTCAGTTAGATTGTCACGGATATTTGAACGCGTTAAATTTAAATACGATGAGTCATTCTTCTGTATTGTTGCCATGTTGGCACGAAATTTTTAAATGTTTTTTATTTGCATTTGTTTATGTCGAAAAAGCATACGCTTCTGGTAAACAAGCTTCTCAATTAATGGATTGAAATTAAACGTGATAGATAAAGAGAAAAAATGAAGAATGCCTATCTAGAAATTTTTGGTGTACGTTTTGGTAATGGCGGTAAAACGACATATTTCTATATATTAAGTAAGCGTAAATTTAGTCTGTTATTCGTGTTGCAACAATGTTGGTTAAGAATGTTGAAACGACGAGTAGATGTCTCAAATTGTAATAGAAAGTTGCGAATGATGGTAGGAAAATTGGAAATTATAACAGTGGATTGCAATCTCCAGCTGCAGTGATAAATTGAGTGGAAAAGTGGCTGACGAGTAATTTTTTTATGAGAAACGAGATAAGTAGGGTGATATAAGACTGGTGTTTAGTGAAATCAGCTATTTTTTAACAATAGTTACGACATCTGGCGTGTTTCGTGACAAACAGATCTTTTTATCGAAGATCATTTCATCATTGATTCTTATACAACATTTTTGAGGTTAAATATATCTTATTTTATAAACAAGGTATTAAAAAATAAAATTTAGAAGTACGATAAGTGGTAACTAACAGGGGACTAATAAAGTATAACCAACTTTTTTATTCAATATAATAACGATACAAAAGAATAATATAACAAATTTAATAACACCGTCGTATATGGCGCGAATTTTAAAAATATTCAATTATCGTTTCAACGTGATCCACATCGTCCATTCTAAATTTCCAATTTTTATTTCACTTTTACCATTTATAATGGAAAGCACGTTTTAATACGAATAATTACCCAACAAAAGCATAACAAATTATAACTTTGGTCACTTTTGCCCGATATAAAAGGATAGAACATAACAAATTCTATTTCCATTATGGTGGACGATTTAAAAATTCGCGCTCTCGAATCGCGGCGCACCGGCATCCGGCCCGAGTAACTCGTTCGCGATGGGACGTTAAAAAATGAAAAAGTTCTCAAAGCAAAAGCCCAAATGGCTCGGGATTGAATACCCACCTGCACTTTATCAACGCCTCCCCTTAAAATATTCACGTTCTCGCGTGTATCGAGCGAGTCTCCGGTGTCCAGCACGCGGCGTAAAATAACGGCTTAGAATTCTAACCGCGGTACTCGGTATCGATGGCCATTTATCAATACGTTGGTCGAGCCGCTAAACGAGATTCTCCCCACTCCGTCGGTACGTTACCAACGTGGAAAGAGAATTTCGTGCGCTCGCATAGTGAATAGCGACCGTTCGAGAAATTATACACCGAGACGAATTATACACCATATACAGTGCTGCATATGACTTTGTCTGGAAAAGAAAAAAGAAAAAAAAAAAAAAAAAAAAAAAAAAAAAAAAAAAAAAGAAAAGAAAAAAGAGGCTGTCGTCGCACGGTAATCAAGAGAATTATCGTACGTCGAGGCGTAATTAAATTTTCCACGAGCCTCCGAGACTTAATGAAACGACAAAGAACCAGTTTTCTCCCGTAAGAGAAATGAAATTGCGTCTATAATGGAGGCGTAGATTTTTCGAGACAATTTTCAGAGTAAATCGGTGAATTAAATGTTTTCATTACTGCAGGACGAATTATTACAATAATATTCGTAGGTTAATAATTATTATAGAAAAATTGAGAAATATATTTTATATGGGTTTGCACCTACTTGTCGATTAATAATTTTAATAATCAACAAAAATTTTAATAATTTAATTGTAACAATAATCTTAATAATTTTCCGAGATTGAAGTACACACGTAGTACAAGACAACACGATTTTGTCCTACATACACGCAGATAAAAATTAAGAAACGAAATAATTATTCAAATTTTAGTATATTCTTTATCTTCTAAGGTACCTGTATCAAATATTACAAATATGACGACGAGATAACGTGTTAAATATCAATAAACGATCTCGTGTAAAGTGTATTTGTAATCTTAATCTGCGTAGCTTGAGAGATAAAAGAATATACAAAAATTCGCCAATCATTACCTCATTTCTTGACCTTTGTCAATAGGTGTTTAAGTATCAACCCTGTTGCGACACGATTTCAGCAACTCGTTTCTCTTGGAAAATAGTGTTCATAATAATTCTGGTACGATATAAAGGTAGAAGAATCCGTTTCAAAATGATTCGTCAGCATGTAGGCGAAATCGAACGAACAGAGGACATGTCAAATCAATTAGAAAATATGCAAACAAGATATTCCAGCAAAGTGTCAAACGACATACAGACTCGCGCTTGAGCCTTTTAAATTAATCAAGAATTCCGACACGTTATCGCCATATCGTGATTAATCAAACTGCACGAAACATCTAATCGCGAATTTCTGAATAACTTGAACGAATTTACAGGCAAGGCTAGATGCATGATCGACGAGCAACGAAGAAACCACACCGAGGACTCGATCGACATTCAGGCCAAGATCAAAGCTCTCGTTTGAGAATTCCTGATTACGAGAAATCAAGAATTAAGGCTAAACCTTCACCTCAACCCTCTCTCAGCGCAGCACAAATAAGCAATTCACGAAACACACCTATATTCCAGAAATGGAATTTAAAGCCTGAAAATAGGACACCCCTTTAGCCGAGACACGAATCATCCGAGAGTCGATGATACTCGAAATAGAAAGGTCTCAACTAAAAATATTTAATCCCCGATAAAAGCAACCTTCGTGATGTAAAATTGTTATTTATTCGAGGAGAAATCGATGAGAGGGAGCAACAGCCTAAAAATATTCGTTTATCAGGACCGTGCGGTCACGTAAGCTCTTTATGATCTTCGTGGGGTTCATACGGGGTATAAAACGCGACATATGCAGGCAGAGTGGGTAAATAAAGTGAAGCCAGATATTTTAACTCCGGGTGGAACAGCTCAAAGGGACGTCACGTTCACCCACTTCCTTCGACCCGCACCCCTGTGGCAATTGTTTATTCCCTAGGCTTATCAGTCGGCGAACCAAGAGGCACCGGATCGAAACAGGTCGATAAAAATATTCGCTGGTGAACTGATTCTTCGCGAGTAACCCTCGTGTGCCAATTCCATCGACTTCCGTCAAGAGTCTCTCGATTTCTAGACCATGGCAGCGATCTCCAGGCGAACTTCGATAAACCTGGATCGCTTAAAAGTCGGATCACGAAAAACCACGAAGAACAGAGTCCCCCTGGTTTGGAACAGCGTCGATAAATTAGGGTTTAAGTAGAATTATGACCCACTCGAATTTTTTAAACTCTTGCGATTTATACTCTTAACACTTTGAAATCTTCAGCTAACTAGCTTCACCTATCACTTTACCTATTATAGCTTTCAAATACCACCTCTTCATTGCTGTCACAGTAAAAACAACGAGGATATTAAAAATGTCAGACCAAAATCATTAATTTCGCTTTCCACGTTTCCCTTTTTAATTTTAATACGAAACACGTGTATTTTTATTTTATAGACTGGCACACTGAGCAACTGGCAATTGAGCAGCTGAAATACTCCCGTTTATTTATGTAAATGAAATACGTGAACTAGTCTTGGCATAGCTGGTTACCTATGACCAGTATGGCGTGAGTGGCGAATTGAACATCAGTCACAAATGACCCATAACACGTGAATGCGTTTAAAGAACACGATTGGATGGAGAACAAAGAAGATGATTAAGCCAGAGGAACACTGGGCGAACGTTTGATCATCCCCCACGCGAAATCACAGGCTGCCAGGTCACGAGGATTAAAGCCACACGCACAGAAAGAGGGAAGCATCAGATTATAGTGTCACGATGGTATCTCGTTCACCGAGCAACTTTATCGACGTGAAAACGCGTGAAATCACTGTCACGGTGCGATAAAGCGAAATCCACACTGGAAGCGATGCACACCGGGGGTCCTAGCGAGCTGACGTCGATGATACGGTTGTACATAGGCCTCGTGGTGGCGTACCGGGATTCGAAAAGCAGAGAGCCGGTGCACACGGTCACGTTGCACCGTGTCACAGAGTGCGCAAAGAGGCCACGTCAATGCACGTTACGCCGCTCGTAGGAGGTGGCACCGAAGAGGAGAACAGACCCGGAAGATTCACGATGAATGGAAATCAGCCACTACGGTGATTAGTCGCGGTAATCGCAGCTGCGTCACTGTTGCAAAATTAGGAACTTCGAGCAGAGAACGGCTGCGGAACTTTGCGAAGATCTAGAAGATTCTGGATGAATGGAGACTTAACGACATGGCAGTTCGAAAAAGTCATCGATGCTGAAGCACTATTGGAAATTGAGTTCTTGGAGACTTAGAAAAGACCCCCGATGAATGGGGATTGTGATCACAGATGCACTACTGTTTGCGAATAACAGTCACTGTTAGGAAATTAGGAATATTAGGTAGACTAGAAAACTTGGCGAATATCTGAGCGAGTCTAGGTGAATAGAAACTCAACGAAAAGTCATCGACGTGGAAACACTGTTGGAAACAAAGTTAGAGGATGTCATCACAGTTGCACCACCGATTGCAAATCATAAAGCCAGCTTTAATCGGAGGATTCGAGGAGATTCGAGTCGTCGAAGAACAGGAGCTTGTCACCGGCACAATCAGCACTGGCAATCACTGACGTCTCACTGTATCGAATTGGGAACTTCTAGAAGCCACCAGCCTTTACGAGATCAAGAGGATCGCACGAGTGCTGCGAAGTGTCGAGAAAAAGTAGAGCAGAATATATTCCGGCGGAACATCCGCTCCCGTCTGCCAGCTCATAAATCATAGAATCCGGCTCGATCGTCGATTACTCTCCAATCCACGGGAAGAATCGGTACGACACAATGCGCAAAGAGGCCACGTCAACGCACGCTGCACAGCTCAAAAGATCCCGGATCAATGAACGAAACGCTGCCACGACAGCGAGTACAAAGAGTCCAACCTGACCACCAAAACCCAACCTCACATTCGGACACCACGTCTGCCGGAAGAGCCAAACCTTTCGTCCACGAGCAACATCATGGCTTTGCCAGAGATCCCAAGAAGCATCCAGAACGAAAGATCCTCCTGTAGAAGCATCGAGTAGCCTAAGCCCCAGGAACGAGTATCGAGCGAGCACGGAAGCGTAGCAGCGCCTGGAGGATCTTTACCTGCTCGGTACAGACGCATAAGTCGTGATTTGCGACCGTGGTTGCAGTTGCTGGTGGTCGGGTCGTCCCTATGTCTTCCTCGAGACTCTCGCCAGAGGCAGGGAGAGCTAGATCGAGGAAGAGTTAACTCGCCGGTTCCGCTCGGTAGCCGAAAGCGGTCGCTCCCTGTTCGACTCGCGAAGACGGTGTTATCCTGACGACTCAGAGGTATATACTACGTGGACTTGGATACGCGTTACGACACGACGTATTGCGGACGACACGCGTGTTGGACGGGTACTCTCTGTCGGCTGCCGTAACTCGAGTCCTCCTCGTCGTGCGCGCTCGCTCGCTCGCGGCACCCGGATCGGCCTCGCCACGCGCACGCGTCCTCCAAGCGAGGATACGCCGTATATTGATCGGAACTTGGCCCGATCCGGACGTAACGAACTCCGACGCGGAATTTCTGCTACGGTTACGCGCGTCAGGCAAGGTCAGACCTCGCCGATCCTCCGCCACGAGGACCACGTTCCAAGCGATGGATGCTTCCTGGAGTTTCCTCGGGAGCGTTGAACTGCGCGAGTGATCTGGATGCGAAGGGGGATGGACGTGGTATTTTTATCGACAGGGTGAAGATCTTCGGACCAGGTCTCACAGGTCTTGCAGGTGTCATGGAGGTCTTATCAGTGTGATCGCGAAGAGTGTGATTTGGCTGATGCTTTGTGTGCTACTGGAATTGATGAGAGTAGTGTTCGGAAGGTCTAAACGTGTGGAATTTTGATGGAACTGAAGTTTGAGGTTAGGTTAGGTTAGGTTGGATTTTAACGGACTATAGTCGGGATGATAAGTTGTTTGGCTTTCTTTGTATATGGCAAAAAGTTAATTAGTATGCTAGAGGGATCTAGCTTTAGCTTTATCGTGGATGCGTGAATGGTTTGAGGTTAGGTTACATTCAATCGCATCGATATACGTTCTGCATACGTTATGCATTTAGTTAAATCAAAATATAGTTTGACATGGTTTGAACGAATATCATTGCTGGTTGGGTACTAAGCAGGTTTGAGGTTATGTCACTTGTTTGGTGCGAGAAACTCCTGATACTTAAGAATTCCGATGAAATCGTAGTTAATATCTCACATTTGCGAATGAATATGAGGTCAATTGAATAAGGATATTGCATTTTTATTGGAAGTGAATGAGAACGTAAAGCAGGATAGTGAACTCGATATTTGACGTGCCTTTAACCGAATAACCGTGCTCTTCTCGCGTACAATGGAATGATTAATGAAACGCTTTGATTGGACCACGTGGAATTTGTATTGCAACCGAGTAACTCTAGGTCGGATCTAATTACTGCGATCCTTGGCCAGGACTACTCTGTGCAACGTTTCCTCTCCAGATCAGAGGGGAAACGTTAGTCCCTGCTCGTATTGATCAGAGCTAACCGTCTGATTAGAGCGCGACAAACGGTGACGAGAAATTCCTGTTCCAACGGCTGGTGGATTTCAAGGAAAGTTGGATTTCTGCTACAAGAAGAAGCACGGTGCAGCCTTCTTTCCATAAAGTAGAATAAATCAGTTGCTTTGCATATTCATCGGATAACGGTGCAAGGAAAATGTAACTGCAGAGGACGGGAAGTCTCGACTACTTGTCCAGCAAACCCTGTTGGATTCGTTCTAAAATTCTCCTCCGTACGATTCCTTGAATAATGCTAAATTTCGAGCACCCAACTAGTGTTTGCCGATGAGTAGAAAGCTAGCGGGACGACAAAAGGCAAGCCGGGTAGTCCACCTGCTCCTGACTCCACCTTTAGAGGCACATGCTAACATGGTAATAGGACAAGTCAGGTTAGCACTCTTTTTATCTTATGTTAAATAGTCCACACTGACCTTGTGTTTACGCCAATGCTTCATCGCACTATCTCACTCGATCTCGAGGTATCTCGTTTGATTTCTCTGTCATTTGATCCTGTATGACTATATTTGCAGATGTAACACCTTCAACCAATAACAAAAAATTCGTGTGTATTATGTTTATAGTTATTAGGGAACGTGGACCTATTACACTATGACGTTCCGACCTATGCACAGTGCTATACGAGTCTGGTGAGTTAGCAGCTGGATGGTCATAGAGCTAAAAGGAATACCGTGTTTCCACAACTTGAATCCATCTTTAATGCTCTTAAAATCTATACTTTTAGGTTCTTGACGATATATCTGACACGGTAGTAGGATAAGTTACGTCGGCATTCTTTCTATCTTATATCGAATAGTTAGTAGTGATCCAATGTCTACACCGGTGCTTTGTCACTCTATCCCATTCGGCGTCTTCGTCACACGGTGCAATATAATCCTATTTGTAGATGCGACTTCCAGCCAATAACGAAAATACGTGTGATCTATTTTTACTATTGTCTTAGAGAAGGTGGATTACGCTATGGCCAATCAAACCCGCATTTCTTCCAACTGCCAACCAACTTACCAGACTCGTACAGTACCACCTCTAACCTCTGTCACACCAAACCCCTACATCTTCCAAAGATCGGTCAGAAATATTATCAAAAATATTCTTAGAAGCATCCTAAATCCTCAGCTCGACTTATCCTTAGTCACCTAGGAGACTAACTAGCCAACTTGCCAAGCTCTTGCATCAGTATCTCTAATCTTTACCATCCCAAGACTCTACGTCTCTCAAAGATCCATCGGAAATATTCTCAGAAACATCCTAGTCCTCAATGTGACTTATCCTCAGTCACCTAGGAGACTAACTAGCCAACTTGCCAAGCTCTTGCAGTACTATGTCTAACCTCTACCACCCCAAAGCTCTACAGCTTCCAAAGATTTATCAGAAATATTCTCAGAAACATCCTCAGTTCGACTTATCCTCAGTTACCTAGGAGACTAACTAGCCAACTTGCCAAGCTCTTGCAGTACTATGTCTAACCTCTACCACTCCAAAGCTCTACAACTTCCAAAGATTTATCAGAAATATTCTCAGAAACATCCTCAGTTCGACTTATCCTCAGTTACCTAGGAGACTAACTAGCCAACTTGCCAAGCTCTTGCAGTACTATGTCTAACCTCTACCACCTCAAGACTCCAATGATCCACCAGAAATATTCTCGGGAACATCCCTGGATCCCTGATTCAACTTATCCCCGACGAGAGATTAATCCAAGAGTACACGGTGAAGCACATAGCCTATAGTCTCGAAGACATTCAGCTTTAACTCTTGCTAGCGCAACGAAGGGTGCACACGTCCGTGCAGCAGAATCACGCGGTTATGCATTCTGCAGAGCGTTTATTATCCAGCGGATATGCATTATGCATTTTCGGCTCGCGATCGATCCTCCATGGATGCTATTCGGGCAAGGCTAGATCGTACGCGACGCGTCGCGGGAAGACATATTGCGACCGAGACAGATCCTAAGCGATAAAACACGGCATGCGACTCCTTATGCAAATGCCGTCCATTTCGAGCTACAGCGTCGCTCGAATGTTTCATTACCTGATACAGTTTCGCGTGTTATCGGGTTTGGGCGTGTGATCGTGAGTCACGTCGAGTGCACGCGAACACCGTATCAATCGAGGTGATGAAGCAGGGGAAAAGGATCGTGTAATACGTTCGATCGAGTTAGAGGGTTGCTTCCGACGAGTGGCGCTGGAATTTGATCGAGAAAGTGCCGAAGAGTCCTGAATAGGGAGGATATTAATTAACTTGATAGGTACAACGTGCTCGTGGATTATCGTATTAAAACAACGACCACGATTGATGTCCAAATGACACTGCTGAAGTGTCCCCGGGATAATCTGCAGTTTATGACTGTAGATATCTAACGATGAGCAGTAAAGCGGGAAGAAATTGCCGATTAACTTCGAATTTCAGTGTAGTTCGTTGAACAGCACTCATTGATAATTATCTACCGCTGAATTCTGTTTAGTATATACCTTGAACATCTAAAGGAATCTTAAGTTTTCTTAAACCATTATCAGTGACACCTAGCCAAGAACCCAACGAACGATGTTTAAACTGCTTGTACAGCCTGGAATACCTTAAATTACAGTTTCGAAGCTTGGAATACTCGTAGCTCTAGGCTCCACTGATTTTATGAACGCTATATACGGCTGGAATCAATCCTACTTGGCTATTCGTTCGAGGATCAGACCCGTAGCCTGTCTCGTCGGATGAGTACAAACGTGTAAAAGCTCAAGAGCAAACTTCCTTAAGCTCTTAACGGTGTGTCGAGTTAATTCATCGTTGGAAAGTGCTTATCCAGATTTAACTCTTTGAGGATGGGATTATTTTCTGCATGGCTGCCCTTTCGGATGAAACTTCCGGAGCGTCAGATGAAGAAACGATCAGATGATATTTCCGTTTATACTAATCTATATCGTTCGATGAAATTAATTTTCATTTATTCCTTATGCAGGTAACAGGGTACCTAGATGCCCAGGTGCCTCTTTGCATATTTCCACTCTTTTTATTCAACCAGTTGCCTAACAGATAGGAACTGATCATAGGCTCCAAGTACGGAACAATGTCAGAATTTTAATTATAATCGATACACGAACTGGTAAATCAGTAAACTGATAAAGTGCATGACGAGCTAACTCGCCCTCGCAAGTTTCCCGTAAGATATGCAGAGTGTACTATCTATGAACGAACCGAAGAAGTTAAGGCTAGGCCTCGAGTTAGGCCTACGTCTTCGATAACTCAGCCAAATGATTGGATTGCGAGAAGAAGCCTTGGTCTACTGATGAGAGCCGAGGTCTCAACGCGACCCTAACTGCAAAGGCACGACTGTGCGGTTACGGTACGGGTTGCATGCTATTCCGTGTCTATAAAGCAGTGTTCTGTGATTGCATCGTGAATTGTGTAACGTACCCCGTGTCTACAGTGTGATCCATATAAAACGTTTTGCCGTGCATGTGTAAGGAGATTTGCGTAAAGTGGATTACACGGTAGTGTTCTATTTATATAGAATAAACTGTGTAAACCGTGTAACGTGCTATGTATGGTAATACACACAAGGTAATCCACATAAGGTGGATTATATGGCATTATTTTGTGTTCGTAGAGTAGATTGTGTAACGTGGCCTGTCTATACAGGGTGATTCACGCATAAGCTTTCATCCTGGCTATAGAACGATTCAAATGTAGCAAATTGCGAAACTATTCTGCTTCCATAAAGCGAGTGATATGATACACTTTGCACCTACTGCTTCCGTCATGTCAAACATCGTTTGTTACTATAGGCTGTGCCACGAAAGGAGTCAGATAGCCTAAGCCACTTGCACGATACTGTGTACAAATATACAAAATAGAATATAGAAAATAGAATAGAATATTCCTACATAACATATAATAGAATACTCCTACAACACCATGACACTCCTACAGTCACCATGTAACGCCTCGCAAGACTCCTTGCGAGACACCTACAGTATTGCTCCACAGTTCGATCAAAGCGTCCACACTCTGTCGGATTTGCATATGAAATTTATAAATTTTACCAGATTTATTTTTAGAAAGTGTATCAAGGCTTCGCAGTTTTCTCTCCATAAAGGAGTCGTAAGTTGGCGAAAAATCGAAATAATCCCATTTAGGGTACCAATTTTTCATCACGCATGACACGGCATTTCCTCGGAGCCTAATTACCTGCGTTATACAGTGAATACCTGTACTCCAAATTTTTAGATACCTGTCCTTTCAAAACGAGAAACTACGCTTTTCACACGCACACATTAACATCACTGTATACAGATACAAACAGAGGAAAAATTTGTCGATTCGAGACACTGAAAACTAGCGATTCCCCAGCAAAGGGTGTCCACGAAAAAGTTATCGCTTTCACGCATTTCTTGCGACAGAATATTTCTTTGGTGCTTCTTATCTGCCAAAGATGAGATGAAACTCGTCACGAAGGTATTACAGGAAATTATTATAGTATTTTTTGGGATTCGCGTTGAAATGTGTCGAAGAAGAAGAGGAAGGGGAAGAAACGATCGGTTCGAGAGAAGATCTTTCGACAGAAAATTTTTGAAAGGGAAGACCGATCGCTGAGAATGATGCAAAGGAAGCAGGAAGTTTGGCAGCACATGGAAACTGCATCGATCAAGCGACTGCGATTCCGAGCATCCCCGAAAATGACGCAACGAAACATAGCTCTATGCTAATTCCTACGTCCACACGGAACTTCCGGTACGCCATGTACAGCGTGTCAACTATTTTTGCACGCTGTGCTACGAGCCTGGGGCAAGGTCGGACTTTCCGTTTCTTTTTAGAAATTCTAACACTGAAACTGACGTTAATTGCCTTTCAGTATTAACTTTCATACTTATTCTTCTTTTTTAATCATTTTCTTTTAATTTTTTTAATATTGGAATTATCAGGACTGATTTCAGGATTTAGATTCATCCAATATTCGTTGATAAAATAAATATTAATATTTTATTAAAGAAAATGAGGAAAATACACACATACTGGAGACGAAAAATAATAAAAGTATATAATACCAGAACAAGTAAACAGACTGGATATATATTAGGATAAAGATGACTGGTTTCAGAACTTAGATTGATCCAATATACGTTAATAAAATAAATATTAATATTTTATTAAAGAAAAATGGGAAAAATTCACACATACTGGAGACGAAAAATAATAAAAGTATATAATACCAGGACAAGTGAATAGACTGGATATATATTAGGATAAAGATGACTGGTTTCAGAATTTAGACTGATCCAATATACATTAATAAAATGAATATTAATATTTCATTAAAGAAAATGCGGAAAATCACACATATTCGAGACGAAAAATAATCAAATTTTTGACTGGATGTATATTAGTGTAAAGATGAATGGTTTCAGGATTTAGATTGATCCAATATTCGTGAATAAAATGAATATTAACCCTTTGCACTCGAAAGGCTCCTCTCAGTCGCCATTTAATCACATTCTAAAGATCGATGTTAATTAATATATCAAATCTAAAATTACTCAATGATGCGTAGAATGTCGAGGTAAAATAATTCCACGTCTTAATTTGCATACGATTTCTTATTTACCGTTTTAAAAATTTCCTCGACTTTATGGCAGAAATTCGAATTACTATTTTTCTGTAATCGCCGAGTGCAAAGGGTTAATATTTTATTAAAGAAAATGGGGAAAATTCACAAATATTGAAAACGAAAAATAATATATTATATTATATTATATATTATTTAGCTTACTCCAATATTCATTAATAAAATAAATATTAATATTTTATTAAAGAAAATGGGGAAAATTCACAAATATTGGAGACGAAAAATAATAAAGATATATATTATCAAGACTAGTAAATAGGCTAGCTATATCTTAATCCTATGCACTACAATGACGAGTCTAACTCGTCACCTATTCTTCCTGTGAAATCTCGCGATTATAAGCCACACTTATCACCTGCCCATAAGTACACTTAACATATTTGAACATGTATAAAATTCGAAGAATTGATAAAACTTCGATCCAATCTTACCGCAGATGTAGCAAGCGTATTGTAATCAATCAAAATTAAATATCTCCTCGATGTATAATTTTTCGTAACTAAATCGTAATTAAATCCTTAATAAAGGAATTAAGATTATAGCATTTACAAAAACAGGATATGAAATTAATTTGTGTTATTTCAACGAAAGAAATATATTTCCCAATTTTTCTTCGAAGGGATAATTTATTTCTCGAAACGACGAGTATACTCGTCGTTATACCGAAAGTGGTCGCTTCCTCACCACGGGTATATTTACCATCGTAATTACCCGAAAAGTGGCCACTTCCTCCTGACGAGTATACTCGTCGAAACCGATTAAAGGGTTAATTTCTCCGCTTTGACAGAAAGTGAAATTCGACCTCGTCTGACGATCGTGTACGAAGTTGGATACTCGAAGGATGTTTGGGAATTGGAAATTGGCATTCGCGAGTGTCTGGTCGACACCTGTGTCTGGAATGCAATCCACGTAATTTATGCGAATCTTTCCTCGCACACTCCTGTCTTACATCACGAACTGAACACATTAAATCCCGTTTCCGAATGGATGGCACGTGGAACTTTCTAAATGCGTGTAAGGACACTTTGTGGTCAAGTATAAGGTCCGAGGATAAATTCTTATTACCATTTAATGGCACATATACCTTCTAGACAGGTATCATATACGGAGAAGCTCCTAAACGTGGGCAGAAATATATTTCGCGATGAAATGTGAGATTATTTTTATTTAAAATATTTTTTACCATTTAAAGACAAGTGTTTCTATGGAGCATGAGTCACGTGGAACTTTCTACGATACGCGACGAAATGATTTTCAGCGTTTCCTGATGATAATGCAATTACATACGCAGTTTGCGTTCTTTTCTGCAAATCAAATCTGTCCGTGCGAAAAATGGTTGCGACAGAATGATAACACGAGCACGGAAAAAATAATATGAAGTTTCGTTGCCGAAGAATGGAAAGATTTCTTAAATATTTGCGTTTGTTCAATCTGGTCGCGAGAATTGCCAATTATGTTAGGTTTAGGAGATAAGTGGATAAAAAATATCGGATTTTTCCACATTTCTGTGGAAAATTTGACGATTGCTATTTTCTACAATATCTTCGCTATGATCCTGAGAATATTCCAAAAATGAAATTCTTTTTTCCAATATCTTTACTGTATTTATGATAACATTCGAATAATAATTTTCTCCAATATTTTGACTCGATTCAAAAAATTATTTGAAAGAGCGTAATTTTTTCCCACTATTTTCGTTAACACCGTCGTATAGCGTCAATCATCCTCTCTGAAATCAAAAATGATTCATAATCGCATGATTTTTTTTAACCGAGATATACAATTTTGAAATTGCTCGAGAAAAGTTAAAAACCATATAGATATTACGTGATGCACGTAATTTTGTCGGGTGCTGTAGGTGCAAGTGAGGATATTTCACATCTAAATCTGCCATTCGCGATAAATTAGCTTCTCCATTTGACGATCAGGATAACAATAAAAAAATACTAGTGCGCGAAATGCAAGCGTTAATGCAAAAGCAGATGCCATCGCTGTTGCTGCATCGTCGACGTAAATGAAAATTCCTCGAACGTTTTCTCCTCTCCAGATTCGCCGTTTTGCCATGGCATAATAGCCGTTTTTACGTAATTAACGCGAAACTTTAACCCGATGCAAATCCCCGAGCCGCTGGCATAAAATTTGCATCGCGGAATGAACTTCGTTCCATCGCGCGTGGAACGCTCTTCGTGCCGAATTAATTATGGTCCCAATTAAAGCTTAACAGGGAAAGAAAGTAAAAACGCAGAAAGTACAGCCTTCTTTTCATCTGTACACTTTTGTGCGAAATAAAAATTCGAACCTGCGTCTCCTAAACCCCGACCCCCTTTCCTAATAACCCACAACCCTGCGGGACCCATCGCATTTGCATAAAAATGCCAGCTTTGCCGAGGCAGGGTCGGAAATTGATTTTCCCAGAATATTTATTTTAATTCGATATTAAATTAAGTTAATATTTAACCCGGCAGCTGACCTTAACCCTTTGCACTCGAAGGTTTCTTCGATATAGTTAGCAGCAACTCGAAGCTTCTTTGCTCTAATTGTGAGATCGGTAACAACTTTTTAACGGGGAAAGAAATTCTCCTAAAATGGAGTGAAATACGTATAATTGTGCCTATGATTACGAAAATGGTGACTTATGTTACCACCGCTTAAGTCACTTATATTTGCTTCTGAAATATTAAAAGCTTCGGCCTTTAGATACGTCATAAATTATAAAATTAATTGCAACAAAGCTACAAACTTAATCTTCACTGTTTTGTAGAAAATAAATACGTTTTATCGTAATATCAACGAATACAATACGAAATGAATAATAAAATCCTTTTAAATCGATGACTTAGACCACTTTCATAATTATAGGCACAATTATAAAATTATTTCCTTTCTATTTATCATACTGTTTACGGTTTCGTCATTCGTGTCGCAGCATCGAGAAAAATGGTAACACATAACCTCTAAAATCGAGGAGAATTTTTAGATCTCATTTCGATTTTATTTTTCAGATAACGAATTCAGATTTTATTTTGAATAAGAACAAATAATGGGAGGAAACTGTATTACTGTCTAGTTTCTGTATTCTTATAGTATTTTAATATATTCGTTAACAGCTCCGTTCGCGTAATAACAAGCATAATTAACCATAAATTAAAAGAGAAATAACAGACACCTAATAAGAAAAGTGTAGAAACTCACAGCAGGTTCATTAAATTATATAATTACGTTACATTAAATAAGTTATAATTAATTCTGAATTTATTTTATTAATTATTATTTTTCAATTTTGTTGCCAATAATTCCCCGCTATTTTAAGTATTTTGTTTGAAATTTACTTCACAGGACAGTTCCTCGATTGCTACTTATTTCAATGAATTTTATTTATTGATCATATTAACCGTTTGCATTCGAGAGGCGCCATTTGATAAAATTTCGAAGATCGATATGAAATAATATATCAAATTTAAGATAATGTAACGATGTGCGAGATATCAAAATCAAATAATTCTACCTGTCAATTATTATACTATTTCTTATTTCCTGCTCAAAAAAGTATCGTCAGCTTTATATTTCGCAGAAAATCGTCGAACTCGTACTCTTCTTTAGCCAAAAAGTAGTCGAGTGCAAAGAGGTTAAATATAGTTCTCAAAAATGGTTGTAATTTATATTTTGAATTTAAGTAATTCGACTAGTCATTTATTTTCTGTTTTCTTGTTCAGTAAATAAGGAATCAAGTGTAACTCGACATAGGGGTTCCTGTGATAAAAGCTGATATGGAGTCACGCTCGACAAAGGAGTGCAAAGAGTTAACACTTTGCACTCGAGAGACGACTCTCAGTCGCCATTTAATCAGATTCTAAAGATCGTTATTAATTAATATTTCGAATTTAAAATTGCCCAACGACACGTGGAATATCGAGGTAAAATAATTCTACATTTTACTGTTAATTTGCACTTATTAATTACCGTTTTGAAAATATCACTGACTTTATGGCAGAAAGTCTTCGAATTACTATGTTTCTGTAACGAAAAGATCGCCGAGTGCAAAGGGTTAAAAAGAAAAAGGAAAAATATTGAATAGGAAATAAAGGATGGAAATTTCAAGAAACAATTGCAACCAAAAATAAACCTGTAAGAACCTGTTGGAGGACACGTTCGAACCCCCTTTGGATGGTCGCGACCTACAAATTAGGGATCAGGGGAATCCTTCTCGAAACTTCGATAGCCAGGTTTGAAGACAGAGGCACGTACTCCTTTTTACCTGGCCAGACGAACCAAGTCACGGTCAAGAGCTCGGAGAAAACAGACGAGAGGGAAGGACAAGTTTTACGAGTTTGCTCTAGCACGAGACGTACCAATTTTATTTCCGTGGCTCGATTTGCATTCCGTGTCCCGCCATCGAAACTCCAGCGGTATTCGTGTGTAGGATACTAGGGTTTGAGGGTGAGTGGAAGGGAACACTTGGGCCTACCTGGCTGATGATGGATAATAAACAGCAGCCTCGGGTGAGGTCGAATGTTCAGGGTGATATCTGGAGTGCACGTGGAAGGACAAGTGACCGCGTGCAAGGATGTACTGTGCGTTCGAGGAAAGAAGGCTCAGCGTGTTTACATCCTCACGGTGAATTAACTCCCCTGATGCTCCCTTGATCACAGGCAGTGACCATTATTGGTCGAAAACAATGATCTTCAGCACCATCTTACAACTTATTCAGCTATGCAGAATTTAAGTAAAAAGACATAACTACGCAATAAAATGTAACTACGTTTTATATACCCAGTGCGCACAAATGAAAGATATATTTATAAAATTGTACATTTTTTAAACAAAATACTTCCTTCCCCATATTATAAATATTTTTAGATAATATCCTGCGCCAAAAAGTTAGGCGCAAAGCATTTATAGTAAAAATTTAGATATGGGTCAAAGGTGACCCAAAGTTGGCTCGCGTCGATCATCTACTGTTGGCTATTCGAGGGTTAAATAAGGGTACAAGGGCTGTCTTGAAACAATCAATTATGGAGTTTTTAGCAAGACTAGTCTTTTAGTTTATGCTTTGCTTCTAGTCTCATTTAGCTCGTAATAAATATATATTTTAGAATGAAATAACATCTCGTATTCTTTATATTTGCTAATCAAACGGTATCCCTACATTCATACCCTCTGCGTTTGAATACTGAAACGACACTGATGCACACGAATGTTCGATTTTAATGGGAAACAGTAGAACGGAGGAGAGATGGGCGAGGAGAGATCTATTTATTAGCCGAGTACCCGAATATTGAATTCCGATAGGAACGACTCTGCTGATTCGAGAGAAATGGGAAATTAGCAGCGGAAAATTCGCGCCGGGTTAAGGCCGATAATGGAATTTAATTGCAATGGAAACGTCCCGAGCAATTTCGCGAAAAATGGTAAACCGGAAACGGAACATTCGTAATTGCTTTAACCCTTGGACCACGCGGCAGACTTTGAAACGCGCCGCCATAGGAATCCATTTCCGATGTAAACCCAAAGTGTCACAAATGCGAGATTTCTAAGCACCTTTAGGCACTCATAGGGTTAAAATTCATTGATTATTACTTTTTAACCCTTTGCGCTCGAGAGGTGACCCTCAGTCACCATTTCATAAAATTTGGAAGATCGATATTAATTAATATATCAAATTTAATGTAATGTAACAGTGTGCAAGGTATCGAAATCAAATAATTCTACAATTCTATTATTATACGATTCTTTATTTACTGCTCAAAAAAGTATCGTGAGTTTTTTAATAGAGAATCTTTGATTTTCTACTCGTCTCTAGCCAAAAAATCGCTGAGTGCAAAGGGTTAATATCTGGGTAATTTCAAGATGTGTAAAACCGTAACGCAATGGCTCAAAAATTCGATAGAAGAGTCATAAGGCTTGAGGAAAATGGTACTTCGGGAAAGTACGGAGAATGGAAAACTTATGGCTGTTCCAAGGTTACATGTGAATCTTTAGCATCGGAATATTGGAATATTGAATTCTCATTTAAAAATTTGAAATAATTTAAAGGAAAATAAATGTGCCATTTTCTCGTTTCAATGTCATGCTCGGACCACGATATGAATCACGTCTTAATACTGAAGTTAATTAACATATTTGAATATTCAATTATAATGGAAAACTCTGACATAATTCGTAAATACATAAATACATCTCCAATTTCTGAAAAAATTTTTGAAAATTTGGAAGGTGGTCGTAAATCCAAAAGAAAGGGAGACACTGAAAAGTGCCATTTCTCATTTCAACTTCGATGGATCGATCTTCCCTGGAGCATATATCTTAATAATATTCGACCATGCTCGGGATCTGCAATTCCAATGGAAAAATCTGGAATGGTCCAAGGAGGTCGTGAATCAAGGATGAATAAGAGGAACAATGGAAAATTCGAATCCATGAACCGTAGTTTAGAGCTCGAAGGTGGCGATAAAAGGCAGAAAGGGAGGAAAACGGAAATGGAGCGGCATGATGGCACAGGATACGACCGGATCGATTGCAATGGGTAACGCAAGAAGGGAGAACAATGCGAATTCGAGGCGCAGGAAAATTCCTCAGACCGATTAATAACGCTACGGGGGATCGCGTTGTACGAACTTGACACACGGAAACGATTTGCATACGGCCGGCCGATCGAGATCGATCCCAATCGTCCGATCGAGGGATCGTAAAATTTTCACAACCTGCTTTCGCTCATCGCAAAAGTATTACGCGAAGGAGGTCGAAAGAGTACGTATCTGATATGAATCTTGGGATCTATGGTTGATCCAGTATTAATTAAATAAATTATAAATTACCAGTTAAATATCCAGTAATAATTAAATAATTTAATAAATTACCGAATATTTCATTCATTTCTTGAATTTCTTTTACTGATTTTGATTATTATTTGTCATTTTCATTTAGGAATATTAATTAGGTACTTTTTGTACCCAACAACGATGTATGCATTGTGTATGCACCTCAACTATTTGCATCGTGAGAAAACTCTATCTCAAAATAAATTTATAAAATGTTATAAATGGTTGAAAATTAGTATATATAAAATTAGCGAAAGGAGTATAATTACCCAATTTGGTTAGGATTCAATTTGGTCCAGTGAAGAATCGAAGAGGATCAATCTTTTACAACCATGAAAATATGTTAACTATCGTTTGACTACTGAATTTATCCGAGATAAGTTTACTGGAATAACAAAGTTCGGAGGCACATAGCAAAGAGAAGACGATTGAGCGTCTTGCACGATCGAATTAAGGGGAATACACACATTCGACAGCAAGTTGCTCGATAAACGGCCTAATTATCTGCTCGTCGATCCTCGATGACCGCTTCCCTTCGAGTGGAAGTCGTTCACACCGACCTTCCAGAGGCTTTCGAGCAGGATCGTACGATTCGCGGGATTATTGAACCTGAATCGACAAGAAAACGAGATTACTGCAGCACTGCAGCCTTGACCAAACGCGTAAATCTGCCATGTGATTGTTTATGAATGAATCAAACACGATTAAATTCAACACGAAGAAATCAAATTGAAAACATGCGACCAGTTTGAATTTCCCGCTACTAGTTGGAAAGCTTGATCCCTTATAACTAGAACGTAATTTAATTCTAATACGAGTGACTTTTTTTTTCAAAAATATAGTTAATTTTCGAATAAAATACGAGAAAACGAAATTATGTACAAAGGCGTATCGATATTAACGTGAAAATATCGAAATTGTACAGACCGAAGGGTTACGATCGATTTGAATTTCCCGCTCTTAGTTGCACACATCGATTCGTAATATGTGGACCGTGACTAAATTTATATGAGAGTGATCTATTTTCGAAATGTCGTTGGGTTTTAAATAAAACGCAGAGAAACAAAATTTTGGAAAAGGAGAACGAAGAAATATCGTCGTATGAACTAGAAATCCCGATACAGTCATAGAATATAATTTTTCCGAAGATACGTAGTACAGTAGAAAATTCTATAATTCGTAATGTACACCATTTCAATATATCTCTTCATTATTCCACGATTTCATCGGCCTCCTACGTTAATCGTACTTTCGTTAAGTAACAAACATATTTTTTTCATTAATTAATGAACATTCTATAAAAAGCACGCTTAAAAGATTTAAAGAAAAATTAACCTATCTTTCACCCGAACAGACCGAGGATTAAACCGTTTCTCGAATTATCACCGATGCGTCATTATTTACCATTCGATGGAGAAAATAAAGAGAAAAAGAAATTGATAAAACGAAGAAAAAATTATAAACGGGATTTCTAACAATAAATTTTGTCTTCGCTCATTTTGTTCGATTTAAACCAGCAGAATAAAGGAAGTCGACTTCCGATCTGAGAACGCCGTTTGAGAACCATCAATGCACGGAGAGAAACTGATTAAGAGGTATTATTTTGCATCGCTATCGAACAGCTATGCACACTTAAGGGTCAGAGCAGGCCATCTTAAGCCGCAGATAAATGGAAAAAATAAGGCGAACGTACGCGAAGGGAGCGAAAGGTCGGATTACTCGAGTCTGTTCGAGGAATCTGTTTCGAAACCAGACGTTTCATGTTCTGAAGATCGAACACCATAACACGACGGAGGAAAGTGGACCGATACGTAGAAATACATTTTCGTTGCGTAGTTACGGGAAGAACGCCTGATTGGAGACCGATAAATCCGTTTGCGTCGATAAGTCAGTTTCTGGTTTTACCTACACATGAACCGTTTTACGATTCTTATATTTTTCCCATGAAAAAAATTGTCAGGCTGCCTTCGATTAAGAACTGGTATCTTCTGTCTCTTACTAATAATATTAGAGTCAGCGTTATTCCGATATTCCTATGAATAAATCAACAGAAGTTAGTTGGAATAACATAAATGTTGCACAACAAAGAATATAATATGAATAGAGGTTATTAATGTCATCTGTCCTCGAGGTAATATTTTAAAACGTCACGTGATTTCCTACTTTTTTAAAACTTTTTCTATAACAAAATATAAAAGTATATTTAAACTCGAAGTTATTTTATTTAATTTGTTTTTTTAATAAAATGACACTCAGTAATGGCGAATTTTTTTTTCTTCAATTACTTTGTCATTTTATTCCAAAATTAACGAGTGAACGTTTTACATTCGATATATTTCGAAAAATTCTGATGTATCCAAACGACATAAAATATGTATACGAAGAAAGTAACATCGAAACCATATTTATTAAATAATTTAACACCAAGGTGAGTCAATCAAGGTGAAATCCAAACATAAATATTATACGAAGGAACCAAATGTCGAATCAAGTGTTAACCTTTTACGATCTTACGCCAAATCGATTTCAATATCGTTAATTTAATTTCAAAATAAAATACAGATATATTTAACTAAATGATTCTTCACTGACACTTATCCCTTAAAAAAGGTTAACTATATTTTCATATTATTATAAAATATATATATCAAAATGAAAAAAAAAAAAACCAAAAAAGTTCCTAGTTCATACGCCATCTATTCGAATTTTGCAATCTACTACTTTTCGTGAACGTAATGCAAATGTCGCAACATGTACTTCCGGTTCGGCCGCAAGAAATGAAAATAGAAAGCGTCATTGATCGCGAACCACGAGCTTCGGTACAGATAAAGACCTCTTGTAAGATTACTTTGAACTAGATACCGCGCAAAATTTGAAAAAGAAGTTATCTGCAATCGACAAGAATGGAAAGAAACAGGTATAACGGCGAAAAGATAAATCGTAGCATATGAATTTTATTTTTCTAATATTGAAAGAAGAAATTCCAATAATTGATGCACGACAATGACCAGGGTGAATAACAGAAACAAAAAACATTTATCTCGAATAATACAATAGGATAATATAGATATTTAATCGACTAATATTTACAACAAAGAAATGTACGAATTGCATTTATAAAAGAAAAATTCCGATAAGCATTGTATGTCGGTAAAAACGAAACGCACGATGTGACTCGATAATTTACACAGTTTTTCCAATCTATTTTAAGAAACTACTCGATATACACTTCATCGAACGACGATTGGTAAACATTCGATGCAAACGCACAAAAATAATGGCTTTATATCAAAGGAACATGGTCGATCATGATAAGCGTACAAAGTACGAATACTCGTCGATTCGAAATAAACAGCGAGGAATGGTCTGACTGAATCAATATTAACATATATTATGGTGCAAAACTTACAATCGAATTTATCAGAGATATGCAACGATATAAATCTTTTCTTTTTATCGACAGTGCCAAAGTTTAAATGCACGCTTCGAATCGTACCCATTAATATAAGGAATAGATTTTTCTCCGCTAAACATTTTATTCTAATTTCCGATCGGTAGATGACGTTGCACTTTATAAACAATGCGGGGACAAAGCATACAAATTGCACAGACAAAAAGCACTAGAAACAAATGAATAAATTTCAAATTTACGTATGTCTCGATATTTTTTTCAATATCGTTAGCTTTTTCAAACATTAACATCTCGATAATTTCTATATTTTTCTTGGATTCCGTTTCACTGGTTTTCCATAATCACCGAAAACTAAGACATGATTCATCGGAACATCACATTATACGCAAGTTATCGCAATCTCGCGGTTCACTAGGCGACGAAACCATCCGTTTCGGTGCGTTCAATAATTCGGTAAGCAATATCGACCCATTGTTACGTCGTTGGAAATAAAAGGTAATGAACAAATGCAATGAAGAAAAGCCAAAGAGAAAAGGTGTAGCATGTACGCTCGTGAACGAAGACATAAAAATGAACAAGAAATGGGGAAACGTTAAGTTCCGTAGAAAATAAACCGCTCGCGGATCGTGCACGTTCTCGTGTCCAAAATGGCTGGTCGCTAAAATTAGCGTCGGAAGCAACGAAACGATACCAGATAGGACGTCGCCGTCGCTACCATGCCCTGGTTCTACTCACCTTGACGTCGAAGAAAAGTCATATAAAATGGTATCGCCCTGCTGGACGGCCGCCTTCTAGCGTGAAAATTGAACGGGTGTTCGTGGGTGTATCGAGACAGATGGATCGCCCTGTCGGGTGCACCCCAGTGTCTCGTTTTACGTCTTTCTACGATGTCGCCTACGAAAGTCGGTCGTTCAAAACGGTCAGTCGTATAGACGTGACACCGTATCGATACTTCTGCTTGCTTGCTCCCTTTTTCCGTTCGATGACAAGTATCCTTGTCGTCAAATGACTATTCCTTCGTTGAGTCTTCTCAATTTTACGTGCTGTGCGTAACTTTTTCGCTTGCGACGTGCACACGAAACGTTCCGGCTTCTGAGACGGCTACTGCCTGAATACAACTGCAAACGCTCCTCGAAACCAGGGCCGTAAACGTGACTCACGACTCCCCGCGAATGATAGCGGTGCCCCTACCTTTCTGTGAATATTCGCTTTTTACTTAATTGTCACGTGACCTCGTGCGATATCACTGACAGTGATGCAATAGAAATTTTGTGGTTTCATTTCTCATTCTGTTCCTTAATTATTTCGATAAGAATTCTACTCGTGTTTGTCATTGAAATATTATCTTGCAAACACATTACCGTGTAAAAATTTATTCGTGATAAGAAGACGATTAAAAAGAAATTTGTTTTCTCATATGCACGAAGAATAGTCAATTCAATCCTAATTATTTAGAAAAGTGATAGTAGTAGTCTTGTCTAGTTGTAAACTAGGGTCTATATTTAAGCGATGAAATATTAATATACAACAATATTCAATGTAAAATTATATAAAGTAGAATAAAGGAGCATTTTTTTAATAGATATTTTTGACGATAATATTTAATTTCTCGATTATAATTAAAAAGTTACTAATGGTATTAAACCTACTGTTCACGTTGTAAATGCTGTATTGTTGTATTCTTTGAAAATATTTTATAAAATTATCGCCAAAATGAAACATGTAATCGTTGATAGTTTATTAAAAATTTCCCCTATCTTATAAGTCCAGAAGAATATGTATATATATATAGATAAATATCATTTTTACATTCTGATGCAATATTAAAGGTTTCGATAATTACAATAACATTGCGTTAATCGTCGACTTAACCTCAATCTTCATTCAAAAAAGTGACTGTGCACGTGATGTGTCTCAGAATTTTTATTACCTATATAAACGTTGATTAATAATTAGCGGCATCTGTAATATGATTTGCATTCATTTATATCGTAATAAATGAATTGCGATAAGTGTTATTATAGTATATAAATATTCTACAACGAAGTCTTCGACGATTAAAATACGTTAATTTACAAAAGTGTTGGGAGTTATTAATTTGGGATTTGTTAAAACTTATTGGAAAAAAATGACATCGCCGTTTACCTGTATTACATGCCGCGTAGCTTTCAGAGATCTAGAAATTCAAAGACAACATTACAAGTCAGACTGGCATAGATACAACTTAAAAAGAAAAGTAGCTGAATTACCACCTGTATCTGTGGAAGAATTTCAGAAAAGGGTGATTGCACAAAGGAATAAGGATGACAAAGAAAGAGAAGAGGTAATAATAAGTTGTAAGATATGTAAGAAGAATTTCAACACAAGAAATCAATATGAAAATCATTTATTATCAAAGAAACACAAGGAGAAGTGTGCAAAACAAAATGTTGCTTCTGAAGCTGTAAGTGAAGACCTTAGCGACGATGCTGGTCCTTCACCTAATTCTATATTCAAGAAAGATATAATTGAAGAAGTTTCTATGAAACGATTAAAAGGAGATATTGAAATAAATTCTGATGTTGAATCTGTAGATTCTGATGAATGGATTGAAGATACAGAGAATCCAGTTACAAATAATAATTGCTTATTTTGCAATCATCATAGTAAATCTTTGGTACGCAATTTAAAACACATGACAATTGCACACTCATTCTTTATACCAGATCCTGAATATTGTATAGATATTAAAGGTTTACTTGTTTATCTTGGAGAAAAAATTTTTGCTGGATATATGTGTATTTGGTGTAATAATTCTGGTGAGTTAATTTAAGTCTTTGCTTTTATGGTTATAACGAAACTAGTCAAATAATTATGTTTATTTACTAAATTAACAGGGAGATGTTTTCAAAGTGCTGAGGCTGCTAGAGCACATATGATTGATAAAGGTCACTGCAAAATGTTGCATGAAGGAGATGCACTTGCAGAATATGTAGAATTTTATGATTATTCATCCAGTTATCCTGATGTGGAAGCTGGTGATCTAGATGCAGAGATAGAAATACCAGAATTGGATGATAATGATTACCAGCTTGTGTTACCATCAGGGAATGTTATTGGCCATAGATCTCTAATGAGATATTATAAACAGAATTTGAATCCAAATAGAGCTGTAGCAGTACCAAAGAATATAAAATTACGTAAAGTATTGTCACAATACAGAGCTTTAGGTTGGACTGAAACACAAAAAGAACTTGTTGTAAAGAAGGCCAGAGATATTAAATACATGCAAAGAGTACAGGCAAAATATTCTACACAATTACAGTTTAAAGCAAATAAATTGCAGAAGCACTTTAGACCTCAAGTAAATTTTTAAATCCATCTATTATATGTATAAATATTGTTGCAAGACTGCATTCCTTTTTAAATTATATAATTTTTATGGAATATTTAATTGTTAGACATGCTTGTTGCATTGCATATTTATACATTGATTATTATAATAAATTGTACTTATTTAGTTGAAATCTGCATTTAACATAGTTTAAAGTTATTTGAAAGGATATATTATAAGGCATTAGTCATTATAAACTGTAATATTTATTTGGCGGATACTTTTACAAAATAACTTGTAATATATTTTCGTAACATGTGACACCAACAAAAATAATACTCCTTGTAACTTTATTCTATACTCATGTGGACCCATCCAGTTATTCCTGTTACCATGAGCTAAATCACTGTTTTCGATAAATTGTTAAACACGGATCAAGAAGTACTCCGTGTTCTGCTAGTCTCTTGCGATAGCTGTAAAAAAACGCGTACACAATCGAAAACATCGAACATTCGTGTACTGTGTACATATACGATATACTTTCAATTTACCACCAGCTGTAGAATTGTACAGAAGAGTTAACAAATGTCAAACTATAACATTTGACACGTGATTTTCTTTGCGACGCTTTCGTCGATATACGCCCATATTTCTTTCCGATACACGAAGACATGAATTTCTTTTCATACATCTTTTACTATGTAAACCAGAGCAGTTCGTTTTATTTTGAATCAGCAGAATGCAGAACAAAAGTCCAATGAAGAAAATATTAAATGGATCTTCATTCTTGCATTTGTCAACTCAAGTATATAATATTAACTATTTTTTTTTTTTTTTCTTTTTTTGTCTTAACAACAGCACACCATTCAGAACACAGACAAAGAGTAATAACCGATGCCTCAAATCGTTAATACTTTCTAAGAGAGACATACGGTCCACTCTGCTTTTAGATATAAATACTTCATAAATGCGTCTTGAAGACAAACATACATTAGAGACCTGTTATTGTCACACAATGATACATATAGTTTACACTACTGCTCTTTCGTAATATCTTTTTCTTTTTATTAAAGATTCATTAAGATTAACGTTGAATCTCGTTTTGTTTTCTATATATCTTTAATTTAACATCTTCACCATCAATTTTAAGGCCTGATGAGGTGGGGCCGGTCTTATTGATTCATCAAGATCCGTATACGGAATCTCCGCCTCTATTTGAAAACCATGTTTCAAACATACTTTCTGTGAAAACATACCCGTTGCATCAGCTTTGAACACCTGCAAATATATAGGAATTTGAGTATCCTGTTTGAGAACATTTTAAGTTGCACACAAACATTTACATACACATCGTATGAAGTACACTGCGTGCAAAAGTACCTCTCGAGAAAGTAACGAGTGCATTGCAATTTTACATCTTGGTAAATGAAAATTATCCCATGTATATTAACCCTTTCGGTACGGAGGAGTTGGCCGCGGTTATACGTTCGTGGTACGAGGAAGTTTTCCGTAGGAGTGGCTGTACTGTACGGCAGCGTCAGCCGCGAAAGCGCGACAGCCTAAACCAATTCTCGGCCGAAAGCCGATTTTGACAGAATCTTATCTCGCGGATCAGACGGAAAAGCAAACAAAACAGGCTTGACGCTTAACGTTTTAAAATCACATTTATTTCTTCACAGTATATTAATTAAAGTAAATACCATTGATATAAATAATTTGTTCCAATATCACAAAATTAAAATAAATAATAAAACTAATAGTATAACATAATAAATAACAAAACTAATAGTATAATATAATAAATGACAAAACTAATAGTGTAACTTGGTGTGATAGTTCACATTTAGATATACAGTCTGTCCTAAACAAAGGGATGAACGGAATACCGGAAACGTCATTTCACGGATTAACATACATAATGGAACAATTAGAGCAGCCGGAATTTTAAACAGAGGACAGTAAAGTAATGCGTACTATAGAGAGTAATCATATCTACATAACCTGCCATAACTGCCGATTTTAGGCGGTGCGGCGATAGTACCCAGAGAACGTTTCGTGGCCGCCGCCAATCGGCGGCAGTAGTACACACGGAGCGTTCCGTGGATGCCGCCATTTGGCGGCAATAGTACCGAAAGGGTTAATCGAAGAACATGCTGAAACAAAAACAAAATGTGAACTCTTCACCAAACGATCACAGTTCCACAACAGATCGTGCTGCACATATACGAGCATATACACAGAATCTATTTCTTAATAAATTTATTATCTTCGAATCAATTTTTTATATCGTATTAAATATTTATATTAGATTTAATCAATAATTAAATTATTATTTAGATGAAAAAAGCAATATTTGATACATATATTTTTGCAAATTATAATTCAAATTTGGAGAATAGCTTTCAAATTAGTACAAGCTTCCGGTAGGTAATGTTAACGGTCACGAAGTATCTAATAGTACGATACTACTAAGATTTTTCACCGAACTTAAATGCATGCTTCATAAATATTTATCATACAGAATTACATTTCATTCTGTGAAAATATTACTATAATTATGATTAGAAAAATGAATTGCATTTTAATTTACCTTGAAACCAGCATTTCTTGCGGTTTCTATACTGTCTGCCATAAGAATATTCGCCAAACCTTTCCCACGGAAGTTTTTATCGACGCTAAGAATTCTACACTCGAATAATTCATCAACATTGTACTTTGAAAAAAGATCAATTTTTTCATTAACTTTGTAGAGAAGCCCGAAAATTATTTTGAATTTTTCATCATTTAATTCTGCAAGGCGACGTTCCGCTTCTTCGCGCTCTCCCTTCTTCAAGATACCATTCAAAGCCATACCAGCTATCTGATAGGATAGTACTTATGATCGACAATGAACTTAACGTTCAAGGTCCGTATATATCATAGGGAAATGTTTCTTCGTCAATTAAATACATATAATGCACAAAGTAAATGCATAAATTGAACAAAAATATATGATCATTTCTTTATTGTAAAAAGAAAAAAGTACAAAATTTGTCTCCTTTAATTCAGCTTACCATTCCATTTTGATCCACCAGCATCCTTGAGTATCCCTGCTTTAAAGTGAGCAGGCAGTGTCTCTCCAACTCGAATTGGCTCTCTCCTTTTTCGCATAGTCCTACCGCGTGATTCAATGGTTCATCGGAGAAGAAATTCCACTTCAAGTGGTAGATCGCATCTTCAAAGCGATTTTCTGGAACATCCACGACCGTTAAATGATCGGACGACATCTTTGGGGTGGTCACGGCACGAATTTTCCGCGCACTGAAAGGATTTTCCACGCGCGCACTACCCTTAGTAGGGAGAGTTGACTCATATGGGAAAAGGTCCATATATTGATTGACCCAGTTCAAGAAATTTACTGGCTATAATGATTATGCATCCTTCTTAATTATTCCTAACGGGAAATTCGCATTAATGACATCTCAATGTCATCTATTTGTTTTTAATAAAGGATACAAAATTTATGAATATATTAGATTTCTAATTTGGGTATTAATAGAATACATCATTCAGAATAGGTATGTGTTTATTGTTTTAATGAAACATAATATACAAATGGCATGAAATGAATAGGATACCTTCTAAGCATCATGGAGGGGATACAGTAATGGTGAATAAAGAATATAAACATTGAGATATATATATGTATATATATATATGTACATATTTATTCTTCATAAATTCTTACTAGATAGTCTAGTAAGATCATTTTGACTCTATAATTTGATATACTCTATACTCATCTGCAATGCAGTGTAAATTACATCCTTTAGAATGTAACATTATGGGAACATTGAATGTGTTGAATATAATTCCAACAAATATAAAGTTCATAATATACAGGTGTCGAAAGATATTATTAACAATTTTTAAGATGGTATATTTCAATATGATGTATATCACATCATAATTAAAAGATGTTAAAAATACCATAAAATTAGTATTATTTGCTTGTGCATTTTAATAATACAATCTTATTTATAACTATACTGTGACATTAGTATTGTCCAAGGATTTTTGTGGAAGGTCTATATTTGTTTTCATACTTCACTGGATTCATTCTTTAACACATTCATTCAAAGTTATAACACTTTTTTTTTAATACTTTAGAATATGAAAACAAGTTATGTACAGTGTTTAAAATAAAATATCATCATCTCCTTCATCAAGCATATTTGCAGTTTCTATATCTCTACCAGCAGCTATCATTTCTGCTCTAACTGCATCAAGCTGTAAAATAATTTAATTGTTGCAAGAAGTACTTGATCAAAAAATATGATAAACGTAATCATTTTTGGAATATATACTTTACCTTAGCTTTTGCTATTTTCTTTTTGTCCTGAATCTTTTTTAATCGATAAAATTCTTCTCTTTCCAATTCATCCAGCTCAGAAATTATGTAAGCAAGAGTTTTCTCAATTCTTGGAATAATAACATGCTCAATGGCATTTACACGACGATTTGTTATCTTAATTACTTCATCCAAGGTTACAAAGCTTGTTTGTAGGGATGCTAACTCTACTAACAATTTGACTGCTCTTTGATAATTTTTTTTCAATTTTGCCAATTGTTGACCACCTCGTGCCAAACCTGCTAACTCATATGTATCTGTACCATCTTGATAGGATTCAAATACTGGAAGATTAACACCAGCAACATTGTCTTTCTTAGACCTAATTTTAATCTGTGCTTTTGTTACATTCTGAAGAACTACTTGATTAAAGTCTCCAGTTGCAAATTTAGCTTCAGCCAATGAAAAAGCTGCCTCTTTCATTACTTCTCCCATAAGAGTCTTGGTCTATATAGAAAGACAAATAATTAAACCTGTTTTAGGAAAAAAAACAATCATTTATGCAAATAAAAGTATTAGTTTGTACCTCAATAATTTTACCCAGAATTAATCTAAAACGCATTTGTAATGCATCTGCTTTCTTCTTTAACAAACCATGACCTTTTTGTGCCCCATGTAAACGGGATTTCATTAACATCTGCGCCCTAGAAAAGGAACGTAAAAGTTTATCAGTGTTACCATATAATAACAATATTGCACAATGTTATATGAAATAAAAAAGGTTGTATATATATTAGTGTTATTATTAATCAATGTAATGAAAGAAGTGAACAATATGTAGACTTAATACCTTTGTACAATTATTGAAAAAATTGCAGTCCATATTTTTAACTAAATAATTATACATCGTTATTTTAAATATATATTAAAAAACAATTTAAATGTTTTAAACAAATTAGAATAGGGTTACACCCATCTAATGACGGATGATAATAGTTTCACGTATTTTATTGATATGGATAAAAAACATTAAATAAATGAAAGATAATATTTACCAAGAAACAAAATAAAGTTTATTAATTTAAAAGAGAAATACATACCCCCGAGAAGGGAAAATTGCAAGTTTATCTTTTCCAGACATAGCTGTGAGAACTATCAAGCAGACAGGAATGAAATTGATCAGCTGACTTATAAAACCGGAAGTTTCAAGTATATGTATACATACGTATAGTTGTACAAAAATTAGCGCGCAATTTTAAAAATGGTAAATAATGATAATAATAGCTAGAATAAATTATATAATAAATAATTATCAAATAGTAAAATGATAGTAAAATGGTAAGAATTAAAAGAAATGTAAGTAAATGTTTTTAATATAATACACTGAGTACATAAAATAATTGAATACCAAGATGTCGCAACATTAACACCAATCATACGTATATTTGGAAATTAAAATTTATAATATCGAGTTAATTTAATATGACTTAAGGGAAAAATGAAATAATGAAAATTGAGAGTAAACATCTTCAATGGCCCAAAATCATAAAACTGGCTACTCGTTTGAAGAAATGAAAAATTGTTTTATACAACGATTAAAAAAAGAAAATCGTTGTTTTCGTATTAGCGATAACGAATCAAGTAATACGTTCAGAATAGACGTATATGCTGTTAATCCGCATAGCATACGTAGAAGTTGTTGGCAACCTGGGATAATAAGAAAAGCTACTGAAGATATCCTTATAAGAATGAATATTAATAATTTTTCGATATAGGTTTGTATATTTTCAATATATAAAATGATAAACTAAGCTCCAAATAAACAATGTCTATTATAGGTCTATTTTTTATGTCTTTTTGGTAAATTGCTATTAATTTTGTGGAACAATATGATTCATACATCGGATATCTCTAAAGATTTCATTCTAAATAAAGCAGTTCGTGATGCTACAAATATTTTACTAAGACCATATATGCCAATAATATTATCAGAATCTAACTCAAGACAAAATATTTATGAAAGGAAATATGAAACAATTAATTATATTAGAGACAAATGGATTTCACAGTCACAGGAGTTTTTATTAAGAATGGCAACAATTGCTTGGGACTTTTTAAATGTTTCAAGCATATTTGAAAGTAATCTGACAAAGCAGAATATAGAAAAAGATATTCTACATAATAGCATTTAAATAATAGGATGAATGTATTTTTATAATGCAGCTTCTGATGCTGATGTGAATTAACAGCTTATATAACAAGAAAGAATTAAGTATACTACATTAATGTAATTAATATAAGTATTTTTAATAAAAATATACAAGGTAAATTTGTACAGTATTTTACAACAGTGACAATTGTCCAGGTTTCAACACTTGCCTTACATTAATATTTATTCTAGCGTCAGAAATGTAAATTTTTGCTTTGTTCCAATCATCTTGATTACATGTATCATATTGATTATTGTCATTTACTTCTTCGTTATTCCATGGTGTTTCAATAGCTGATAAAATTTTTGGTATACCATGGTATCTTAAACGGGATTCCCCAGACATTATTATTATATCTCCACTTTGTAAAAACATAGCATTAGTTATATCCTTTTGTGTAAGACCTCCAATTAAAAATATTGCAGTTTGACCAAAACTTAAAGAAAATAAGGGTGCTTCTAGATTAATCTCAGAATGATCTGTATGACCTGCTAAGGTTGAATTCATTCTATAATAATTAATAATTGCTGCTTCAGCTTTAAAATCTTTAAAACCCAATGTTTCTGCTAAAAATGTAGTCAACAATGACAGTTCAGTAGGCATTTCTGTTTTGCATGTTTCAGAATATAATTTTGTATCCCAATTATGATGATACCCACATGTTGCCCATCTTAATTTTACCAATAATTCTTTACCTTTGTCAGAGTTCCTGCAATTTGCAAACAAGCATATTATAGGGATAAAATTCTTTCATATTATTTCACTGCAATTTACCCAAAACACATATCCCACCAATCTTCATTATCGTTCAAAATGTTATGGGCATCTAAGTTTAATTTATATGGTTTTCTAGAGTAGTGTTTTAAGCATTTTATAATCCAATACCGTTGTCCATAAGTGGTAAATGGATTTTTTATGAAAATAAGTCCCGGTATATCTAAAAATTCAAAGACCTTCCAATCTTTTACTAATTTTAGCCCCAATTCGTGTTTGCATTGTTTGTCAATCAATTTCCCTCTAAAATCAGTAACCTATAAAACATCAAGAATTTATATATATATAATGTGAATTTATAAGTTATCACATACTTTTTTATAATCGGGTTTATTGAAGTCGATTACATCTTTTAAATCAAAATAATAATCTCGTCTTTTATAATATTTAAAGCTATCTTTGAACATTGCTGCAAACCATAGGCTGCGCCATGTTTATTAATTTATACACGTGTCAATAGATGTCACTACTGCAGTTCGTCAGTTGGACTCGTGCAATTTGAAAGTAGATTTTAACGTAGATTCTTATGCGAGATACGATTAAATGCTTCAGAAGTTTGAATAAGAATGTCATTTTGACCCGGTTCGCGATGGTGACAATCGAAAGTATCGATTTTCCGGTCTTCAATCGTTGAATTGGAATTTTCTCTCGATGCTCGCCGCAGGAATGACGCTTTTACGACACATCTTGCCTAACGAATAAGTAAACAATCCAAGATGAATCTACGATGCGACATATGACTAAGTACCGTACAGATGCGATCGATAGATGGACGTGTGAATACTGCATCTTGCATTACGATTATTTGACTCGTTTTGCATAATATCATCATCATTGTGTGAACATTAATAGCCAGATACGTATCGGAAAAGTCTGAGTTTCAAACAGTTTTTTCTTACTGTGCCCAACCCCATCCCTCTATCTGTGTATGCACACGGTAATGGACTGTGACTAATTTTAGAGCGTAATTTTCGCATAATAACACTGCCGGGAAATCTATGATTTCATAGAGACGAAGAGAGGCACGCCAGTCGACTTCAAGGCTTTTCGAAAGCTTCGTGCAAATTAATAGTGCGCGCCGCGTTAATAATCGTCCATTACCATCGCTCCTATTCTCCATAAATTCCACCCACCCACCTAGCCCGGTCGCGAATGATTGTTCACCTGTACCTTAAAGAATACGAATGAACCTTGTTCTAGTTATAGAACTGGATCTTGGGTTCAATCACTTCACTGATCCAGCACGATCCAGCACGTATCTACAATCAGATAATTTTAAATCGCTGTTATATTGTCGTATTTCAATTATTTTATCGTAAATGAAAACAACATTTGGAACGATAAAAAAAATGATTCGAAATTGTAACTATTCTACATCTTTTGTAATACAACAAGGAGTAAACAACATAGAAAGTATAGAGGGAAATGGACAGAAACGATGGACATAGGTACTCAGTAGAACCGCAACACGCGGAGTCGAATATACCGGCGCATTAAGGGAGCGCGTATTCTCTGACAGTTTCATGTCAACAAATGTCGTGCCCGCGAGTCGCGCCCAGCCGTAAGCCAGGCCTGCACCAAGCGATCGCGGCGTATTCGCGAGATCGGCCAATCACGCGTGTCTGTCACGTCACTCGTAGCCAATCGCACACGTTCCAGATGACGACAGTCGCTAAATATAGCTCGTATATATCTAGGCCGGTCGCAACCGCGAATTATCCACAGTCGTGCGCCGGCAGCCGACGGAGAAGGACGGTTTGGGGCGTACCGGGACGCTGCGTTGTCGTTCGCACTGAAAAGGTAGGACCCGTACACGCACCTAAAACAACCGTCTTCTCTGCACGTGATAAAGCTCTTTGTAGGTCGAGTCGCATACGGCTATTCTTGTAATATAGTCCGGGGGATGCAATAAAGTGTATCGAGGCTGCGAGAGTAATTTTATTAGGTCTCTTTCGTACATTAGATTGTCAAATATTTCTGAACCAAAGATACAGTTCATGTTTCAACATTAGTGACATTTATTTATCGATTAATCTAAAGTAATCATTTCTATCTGTTTCTTTGAAGTTATTTTTTTAATAACCGAGTGTTCGTGGAAAGTCAAATACGATTAAAAGATTATCGATTGATCCGTTTATTATCAAAATACGAGCGAATCGATTGTGAAACAATTGTCAAAACTATCAATTATGACTTCCATTGAGGTATACCACCAAAATCGAGTTCGCTAGTAGCCAAGGTCGTACGACTACCGAGTGGAGCTTTATTACGAACATGTTGCATTATTACGGCAAGAGTCGAGAGAAGAATATGTTAAATACAACGTTTACTTCACGACGAAACTACATTAACGTTCTCCACGAACGTGCTTCTATCTCGATTCTTGTCTTTATTCTTTTTATCATACATATTCACCAACGATCAGAGCTAGTGCCATAGATAAAATTCGCAACGTCGCAAAAACGAGCGTCCGCTGTTTTCTAGTAACTTTTGTTTTTCCGAATTCGATTCAAATGCTCGCCGCACGAAATATCGCGGTAACGTTTCGTGTCTCTCGCGTCCATGAATATGAAGTTGGCTGTGAAGCGGGCTATCGTTTACTTCGTTCACGCGATACGTATCGGAAG
>NW_016908236.1:455714-461830 GCF_001483705.2 Eufriesea mexicana | reverse complement strand
GGTGCAGCGAAATTGTTCGTATATCGAAACTCGCGACTATAGTCGGTGCAATAAAACGTGAAGTGTGTCGTTCCTGCGATTTGTCACGATACCATGGATCCGTTTCGAGAATTTCTCGACTGGCATAGGCTCATGACACCTGAGGATGCACTCGTAATAATGCATGATTAGTGTCACGGAGAACATCTGGTGTAGTGGGGAATCTTAAATATAGCAAAACAGAACATTGGCAACATTGTCACGAATCTAGTAAAGACTATATAGCATCCTCACACGGTACCAATGCTCCTGATTGCACAATACCTTGCTCGAAACTAAACATTCGAAGCGCACAATCTTTTCGTCCTATCTTTTCATCTTTTATTCTTTTTTAATCGCACTTTTTTTGCGTATATTCGCAACGAGCCGCGCAGGGTCGTATCAAAGAATCTTCTAGGTTTCTCGATCGTTCGAACATCTCTTTCGCGTGTATGCGAATGAAAGTATAATGTTTATATTGGCATGTAAAGTGGAGTTAAGTAGGATCACAAATAACCGTAATCATAAAACCTCATATTACGGCGGCTTAAATGGGGAGTGCGTTTATTATGAACAACTTAGTGTTTACTCGAAATGTATGCTCATAAGTGAACATATTTATCCGTGAAAAAACAAATCTCGTGAACTTAATAGTTGTTTAATCAAATTATTTATCCATTTTTATTTTTCCTTTTTTTTTATTTTTTTTTTTATTTTTCATTCGACGAACATTTTCGAATACGATATTTTTTTTTTTTTATCTGATCTGAAATTTAATATTAAATCGAACATCGAATAAATTCGAAACCAATTTATGGTATAGTCTATTGATTCTACGGTTCGTGCCCGGGTGAGAATAAATCCATTCCAAAAACATATTTTCACTCGAATTTTTCAATTTACATTCGCGTATCGATAAATAATCGATGATTCCCGGTTAAAGAGCGAAATGATTCATTGCCGGCGGTTCGTTTACATCGTTGTTACATTTTACAAAAATATTTGCAAACATCGCGGGACTCGCGGGATAAATTTACGAGCAAGTACAGACACACTCTTACATAAACAATTTGTTATATAATATTGAAGCGGCAAACAAAGTATACATGTTGTGACAAATATCTGTCGTTGCAAAATATATTTAATTGAAATGCAAATCTAAATTTAAATGCAACCGAAAGAACCGATTGGTAATATCGCAGGCAGCAGATTTCCGATCAATTCGAGCCGAATACTTATGCAGATTCGCGTCCGCTAAGTCACGAATCTTAAATGTTTACTTTCATTTGTAAACTTCCTCTGCGGCTGATAACCATTATACAACATTAATCTTATCTTTGCATTCACCATGCAAACGAGCCATCTTCCCAAGGTGCAATCTGCTGGGCGTGATAATTAGCCACAAGGTTGGACAGCGTAATAGCCGTGCAACTTTTTGCCCTGCGTTATGCGTTTTTCATTTTCATCTTCGCCGGATTTCGCGCGAATTATTCAAAATATTCTTGTAATTTCTTTAAAGAAATTGCAGCGTTTGTTCAAATGCGTAGGGGACTATCCGTATACAGTTCTATAGCAACGAAATATATAAAGTTTATTATCAACGAGAGACACAAATATACAGATATGAAAGAATGTGCGTGTCCTTGTGAGTTACAATAATGCCCTGTGCCGCGTTTAAGACTGAGAGTTTCTACAAAATGGAGGGTCTTTATAAACTAAAACCAGAAGTATGGCCGCCCAATAGGGAAGGTCCCGGCGACCCAATAATCGCCATTGACATGCAACATACCTTCCACCATTGTTGCAAGCCTACGGTTTATTGCAACAAATATAATTGCAAAAATATTCGTAATTCTAATAGGCTTAACATTTAACCAAGGAAAAAATTTGAATTTTGCACTTTGATAGGAATTTATATGATCGCGTTATCCCGGGAATTTTTAATTTTGGAAAAGGTCGAATTGAAAATTAAACAAGAGATAAAATACGAGGATTTTTGCTTTGCGCGTGACTTTCGAAATCAAACGCCCACGTTGTTTTCGGAGTCGGAGATGCTGGACTCGTTGGAAAGGACTCGAGGCGTTCACTCGCAGAAAGGCGCGTTTCCAACGAATCCTCGTCGTGTATTATCGCTACGATTTCGAGTAATTATCGCCGATAGGTCGACGGAGATTCCTCGCTCCTTCGCGACCGTGACCTTACTGACATTTAATTCTTAGGTCGTCGCCGGCTTCGAAACTCGCCCGTACAGGATCTGTACGTGTGTCAGATAGCGTGCACATTCCCATAACGCCGAAGGTCGTCAAATATTGCAACTAGACGAGTATCTTCGGCTTCAGTCGCCTGTTTATCTTGCTTTCATCGAGTAGTTCTTTCCCTCTGGCCCCGCTGCTTTTAAATTTAATTCCGCTTGCACGCGCGGTCGCCATTTGCATTGATTTTCTCATATTCCCCATTCTTTAGGATTATTCCAGTTGTGGGCAAGTTATCGACTGAAATTCCGCTAGACTGACTTGTATTCGGCCTGAGAATTCTTATGCTAGTTTGCTGCTTATAGTTATTTGACCTGTATCTTTTTCTAACCTCCAAAATAACCCCTGTGGGTTCTACAATTAGATGATGTTCTCGATATCATTGTATATATTGGTTATTCATTAGGTGATTTGAAATATACTTTCTCTCGATAATTTAAGGGAAATTAGTTCTTTCAACGTTTAGTATCACAATTTTGTGTTATAATGTAGTTGCTAGCGTCACATAACCTCACATTTGTGAATGTTTTAAATATTCTTAGAATCACTGTATGTTTTATGAGCTAAGGAAAAGGAAGAGATTTCGATATTTAGTGTCCTATTTGTAAATTATTAAGATTTACAGAAAGTGGGGCAAGAACAAGGTACAATAATAAGCATTTTTGATCGTGATTTATTATTTCTTCAAATGTTATCCTTGCACGTTACGAGATAGGTAGAAGCGGGGATAAATTAGCGATTCTTAAGCATCAAAAGAAAGGATGTCTGGACTATCTGTTTATTCCAAAATCTCCATCGAACGTCGTGTACGCGCGACAGTGCGCGTCTTAATTGAATTTACCGCGGTCAAGGGAAACCGTGGACTCGGGATAAAAGCTCTGGCGCGCGGCTGATTTATTGGCAAGGGATGCGTGTGCGCGCGCATGCGCGCCAGCGTCTAGAGAGGCCGCGAGTCACCTTTTTACACACAGCTGATTACAAAGTCGAGAGATGATATAACTGGATTTGCAAGTTGTCACGGTGAAAGAGCGAGAGGTTGGACGAGGGAAAAAAGGGGGCCGGCGGGGGAGGCCATTATTGTTCAAGGGCGTCAATGTACCGATTGAATTTAAAATGCTAATGCGCATCGCAGAGAAATGGCGGTAGGAAGGATTTGCGCTTGAACAAAACAGCGTGGCACTCGAATCGCGAGTTCTTCTGGATCAGGGGTTCTTAAACCTTTTCGTTTGTGACCACCGTTCGCTGGAGAAAATTGGTCCCGACTTCTTTCTGTTGAAAAAAATTTTTCGCGACCCCTTTTCGTCGAAGAATATTTTCCGCGACTTCTTTTTGCCGAGAATAAATTTTTCGCGATTTCCTTTTGCTGAGAAAAACTTTCTGCGATATCCTTTTACCGAAATAAAATTTTTCGCGGCCCCTTTTCATCGAAGATAATTTTCCGCGACTCCTTTTTGCTGAGAAAAATTTTTCGCGACTTCCTTTTGTCGAGAATAAATTTTTCGCGACTTCTTTTTATCGAAGAATATTTTCCGCAACTCCTTTTTGCCGAGAAAAAATTTTTTGCGACTTCCTTCTATCGAAGAATATTTTCCGCGACTCCTTTTTGCCAAGACAAATTTTTTCGCGACCTTTTTTGCCGAGAAAAATTTTTTACAATATCCTTTCATCAAAATAAAATTTTTCGCGACGTCCTTTCGTTGAAGAAAATTTTCGCGATGCTGTTTTGTCGCAGAAAATTCGCAGTTTATGAAGCTCTGTCTTAAATGACCGAAATCGGGAAGCTGTGGTTCTTGGCAGAAATATGTAGAATACAGTGGAATAGAGGTTCCCAAACTTTTATTAACGTATGCTTCTTTTTCAGAGTACTATTCAATTATCAATTACGTCGTGACGTTATTCGTCTACATACTCAGTTTGCTCGGATTATTTATTCTCGAAACATAAAAAAGAAAGTGGCAGAACTGGGAATCTCGCGAATGCGGTTATTTACTTGGAATAATCGATGCACGAGTTCTCAGGAATTTAAAACGCATTGTGTAAAATTTTTTAGGGTACCATGCGGTTCTGGAATTTTTATATTTCCGAGAAAAAATTATCGAAGAATTAAACATCGAATTTCTAAGTAATTCCTTTGATATAAGAACACCTAGTTCGCTAAGCCAAGCTAAAACGCGTGTAAATACGTTTTATCATTAGGATGGTCGAGTTAGGAACTTGTTAAAAATTATCGTACACGAGGTATCTCGTGTACGATTTTTTAAAAGCTTCGCGGACTTTAAAAAATTTTAAAAAATTTTTTAAGAAAAACATCGAACTTATCACCTCTTCTAGTGAACCATTTTGAAATTTTTAACTAAAACTTATGCATTCAATCCGTTATCGTTTGAATCCCTTCGCTGCGCGATTTTTCTTTCAACCCATTACGAACCAAGCATAAAAATAAGGCGAATTTTAAATTGCAAATTAAATTATTCATTACTTTTAATAATCGCGGCAATTTTAATTAATTGTTTTTTCCCACCAATCTTGCAACAGTTAGTATTAAATATTACTCGAGTGTGAAACTCGAATTACGAATTTAATTCCGATATAAAAGAATTCACATGGTTGGAACGTTGAATAACCGGAGTATCTCGCGACACAGGGGGCACTCCAGATTGCCCCGCGTTCCTTCTCAATGAATACATTGTTCGATTTGTTCCATTCGTGGGTGGGTTGGCTATCGATCCCTTTTATTCTTATCGCCGCCGGATACAATATTTCGTGCGATAAAAGAGCAACACGCTCTTGTTACAAGCTGATCGTACGAAATTATCTACGTACTCGGAACCACGTTTTATTACATACTCTTTCGATTTTCTCCGAACTCTCTTCACGCCCGATTTCTCCGAGCAAAAGCGTCTCTCAACCTTCCCCAACCTCTCCCAAACTTTTCCAAACTTTCCCAAGTTTGATTGAAAAATTCGTATTTACTCGACGTGGTTTGCATTTTTGCGTCTTTAAAAATAGAAAAATCACGGTCTGCCTATTTTCCATGGTGAGCCATGTAATTCCCAAACGCTAATGCAATTCGTGCACAGAAATTTGCATAGGCGCGCGCGCGCGCAATCTCGTGCACACCGAATTAACGATACATAGATAAGCGATTAGTACAACGGGTCTGGTCAGTGGTGGGGGTATATTAGTTTAATGTATCTTATCGGGACCCATTGTCGACAATGTATCGTAATTACGATATTATGCATTACATAAGCGCTTCCACGTGAGGAAACAATGCGGCGTCTGTCGCTGCTGAAATTCTGTTGGCCATTAACCATGACGAATTTAAATAAGCAAACTTCGGGACATTTAAAAAGAATAATTAAGATAGGAAGATTAAAAAACGAGCGATTTCTCGTCGAAATATTTCCATTTCGCGGGAATTTTAGTATTCCCTCGTAGGCTCGCAGTTTTAGGTTATGCAACGAAATGGCCGCCGTCCCCGGCCATGTGGCGAAATATCTTAATAAGCGAAATGTCGCGAAAATGAGTCACTTCATTAGAGATTAATTATCGTCTTCTTTCGCTCCGAGTGTACGCGTTAAATCGTGTCTCCGTAATTTCCTTTGATTTTAATTTTGCGATTCGGCAGCTAGGGCCATATTTCAAATTTTCAGCGTAGTCAACGCGCTTTTCTCGTGATCGTTTCTCATTTTTAATAATTCCGAAGTTCAATTAGCATAACGATAATTCTAAGTACGTATGAACGTTTAATTTATTCGTGGTTTATGCTTCAACTCGCACTTAAATGCGCGGCTGTCGAGGTTGCCTTTTTGCCGCGCCATTTTTACAATTCTCAGCCTTTCG